>NC_023750.2:22175828-22260186 GCF_000499845.2 Phaseolus vulgaris
CGCACCGGTCGAACCATGGGGTCCATTGATAGACGATGGCAGAGGAAATCGGGGTCGATTCCTGGCATGTCGGATGATGACCATGCAAAGGCATTCATGTGCTTCTCAATTACACCCATGATCAGCCTTCGCTCTTCTTCAATGAGGGATCCCCCCAACTTGAATTTTCTTCCCCTGATGTCCACCTCGACCCATCCTTCAGCTGGGTGGGGCCTCCTCTCACTGGCAATGACCGCTCTCGCGATCCCTGACTCGCGAGGAGTGATCGTGCCTTCCTCCTCTTCCTCGACTTGGGCCACCTGGGAGCCCCCCACCGCGGCGTTCTCCATCCTCCGAGCGCCTTGTGTCTCCCTGACCGCCAATCTAAATAGGTAGGCCTCCTATTTATAGGTGAAAGAGCCTTGGAGAATGTATTGGCCAGACCTCGGACCTTGGCTGAAGAAGAGATCGAGATCAGATGTCGACGTCGGATCTCGGTGGTCCAATAGTAATAATGGGCCACGTATGCTGGGCCCCACTAACAGTATGAGTTAACATGAAGTTAACACGTAGATACCAGAAAGGCCTAAGTCATGAGAGGATCATGCATGGGGTGTGTATAGTAAATTCGGGTACGACACAAGCAAGTGTTCCCTGGAGGCGCTAAGGCTCGTTAGGGTTAGGGTTTCCAGGGAAAGACTGCATGCAAGGCACGTGAATACTTAGGGCACCTACAAAACAAATGATGTCGCAACGCTGGTACATGAGTAGGTACCTGGCAGCTAAGCTGTTAGAAAGATTGCACTCCAGAAGAGACAAGTCTTGCATGTGTCACAGGAT
This sequence comes from Phaseolus vulgaris, assembly GCF_000499845.2. Classification (NCBI taxonomy): domain Eukaryota; kingdom Viridiplantae; phylum Streptophyta; class Magnoliopsida; order Fabales; family Fabaceae; genus Phaseolus; species Phaseolus vulgaris. The sequence continues at coordinate 22,176,648 of NC_023750.2, forward strand.
GCACTAAGTTTGTGCAATGTGTCACAGGATGCCTCACTAGTAAACCCTAATTCCACTTAAGTAAAGAACCTTGAGGGATAGGGAAGTTGACCTAATACAACCTATATAAAGCGTGGTAAGAACCCTAGAAAAGGTACGCCATTTCTAAGACTGAAACTGCTTTACATACTTTACTGTTTCTTAGCTCAGTACTACCTTGATCGTCGGAGTGCAATCAACAGGTAGGGCCCCCTTCTGTTTCAACGGAGCCACTCTCAGCTACCCGAAGAGAGAGCGAAAACCACCAGGAGATAAGATGAGCCACCATCTGCCTTTGAAGTCAACGACAACTGAGTTAACAGGCGATAACATTTGGCGTCCATTGTGGGGCCCGATAAAACTAGGTCCCATTCACAATCGTGTTGAGAGCCACCTAACAACATGAGGAGTACGAGGCAAGGATCTGCTGCGCCCGGAGGAGGGGACAACATCACCATGCAACAACTCATGAAGACCATATGTACCCTTCAGGAGGCGGTAGCAGCATCCAGGGTTTATCAGGATCGTTTCGAGGTCGACCTGGCCACGTCACAAGCGAACAACGAAGAGTTGCGCAGAACCAATGAGAAGCTGCACAGGAATTTGCAGACTGTAGGAGAACGCATAGTCGATGAGCGAGCCCTGCCCATGCCAGTTAGGGCTTGCCCCATGCCGTTCTCTCAGGTGATCATGGACACTGTGATACCAGCCACGTTCATAGGCCCGAAGGTCACCTTCACAGGTGTAGAAGACCCAGAGGCGCATATCACAACGTTCCACACCCAAATGATGCTTTTAGGAGGCTCCGACGCCATGCACTGTAAGCTATTTATGAGTATGTTGGCAGGAACAACGTTGGACTGGTTCGTCAGTCTTCCTGACGGACACGTTACTTTGTTCAATCAATTCTCAACGTTGTTCAGAGAACAATACATTGTCAACCGGGCTCCCCCTCCAGTCTCTTACGATCTCTTTGACGTAAAACAGTACGAGGGAGAGTCATTGAAGGAGTTCTTAAACAGGTTTGGAGTCTAAGTGGTGAAACTACACACCTAGGATAAAGACATGACGGTGCATGCCTTCAACAAGGGAGTACTGCCAGGACCCTTCAACGATTTGCTGATAAGATGTCGTTCAAAGACGTTTTGCGAGATCAGGTGTTGAGTTGTGCCACACATCGTCGCAAAGGACCAGGTCATAGAGAAACGCGGTAGCATTTTCCCTGTCCGACCTCAGGGAATAGGTCATCCTCAGCCCATGAGGGTACATGAGGCCACGACGAAGAAGAAAGCCCTAGGAGCACAACCACCGTATGAAGCAAGGAAGCCCCAAATCAGGGCACGCACGAGAGAGAACACCCCAGCTAGATACAGTTTTTGTGTGGACCTTAAGGAGCTGATTGCCATCCCCGATGTGGCCAACAGACTAAAGCCTTTACCGAAGACTGATAAGAGGCTAGGGCCCAATAAAAACGCTTGGTGTGAGTTCCACCAAGTTGTTGGTCACAACTTGCACAACTGTATGACATTGGGGTTCCAGTTGGATGAACTGGTAAGAGGTGGTTTCTTGAAAGACTACCTACAAGAGTCGTAGGGCCCCTGCCCTTGACGACAGCGACCCCAACAGAGGTCAGACCAGACGCTCGAGCCCGACCTTGTCTTCACCAAGACTGACTTGCAAGACGTAGTCCCACACGATAACGACCCAGTGGTAATCTCCGTGGTGTCAGTGGGCAGAAAGGTACAACGTGTGCTTGTGGATCAGGGAAGCTCGACCGATGTGATGTTCTGGTCGACCATCAACAAATTGCACCTGTCTCCTAACCAGCTGAGGCCTTACGATGGTTGTCTGTATGGTTTTGCGGGAGACTAGGTAGAAGTGTGGGGGCACGTAGAGTTGAAGACAACCTTCACTGACGGCACGACGTCTCGCACAACCAAAATTTGGTATCTTGTTGTTAATGCTCCCTCGGCCCATAACATTCTTTTGGGCAGACTTGCTTTGAACAGGATTAGAGCAGTAGCCTCTTTGAGGCATATGAAGATGAAGTTGCCTTCCCTTGAAGGGGTCGTGATCACCATGAAGTTTGATCAGAAGGAGGCCAAGAGGTGCTACGAGAACAACCTCAAAACCAAGAGAGGAGTGTGCGCTGTCACCACCCAACCTCCAAGGGAAGAAGGGGTCACCCGCCTCGAGATCACCGGGGAGAAATGACCGGAACCTGCAGGAGAAGTGTTAGAAAGGGAGATCAGGAAATCTTTGAGCCAAGAGGCAACGGACCAGATTGCCAAGGTCATAGCACGACACATGGTTGCTTTTGCATGGTCAGCCTCAGACATGCCTGACACCGACCTCGATTTCTTGTGTCATCACCTCGCCATGGACCCACAGGTCCGACCTGTCCGCCAGAGGAGCAGAAAGTTCAATGATGATAGGCGTCAGGTCATTAGAGAAAAGACCTAGAAGTTGCTGAGCGTATGTGGACGACATGATGGTCACCTCCCAAGTGAAAGACCAGCATGTCGTTGATTTGGAAAAGCTATTTACTACAATAGCTAAGCACAGTTTGAAACTAAACCCCGAAAAGTGCATGTTCGGGGTAGAGGCAGGTAAATTCTTAGGGTTCCTACTCACGGAGCGAGGGATTGAAGAAAACCCTGAGAAGTGCGCATCCATCATAGCTATGCGTAGCCCGATCTCAGTGAAGGAGGTACAATAGTTGACAGGGAGGCTGGCCGCTCTGTCCAGATTTGTGTCGGCAGGAGGAGACAAGGGGCATCCCTATTTTCAGTGCCTCAAAAGAAATAACAGGTTCGTTTGGACCAGGGAGTGCGAGGAATCCTTCCTCAAGTTGAAGGAATACTTGGCCAGCCCACTCGTATTGTGCAAGCCACAGCCAGGCACCCCGCTTCGCTTGTACTTCGTAGTCACAAATCGGGCGATCAGTTTGGTCCTGGTTCAGGAGCAGCACCAGGTACAAAGGCCGATATATTTCGTGAGCAAGGGCCTGAGGTGAGGTACTAGGCCATAGAGAAGGCAACTTTGATGGTAATGTTTTCAGCGCGAAGACTTTGCCACTACTTCCAGAGCTTCATTGTGATCGTGATGACGAACTTTCCCATTCGGAAGGTCTTATAGAAGCCTGATGTGGGAGGATGAATGGTGCGTTGGGCAGTGGAGCTGTGAGAGTTCGATGTGCAGTACGAACCCAAAGGACCTATCAAAGGCCAGGTTTATGCTGACTTCGTAATAGAGCTCTCCTCGGTAGCCACTCACCAAGAGGAAGCAGGTTTCAGGTGGGTCCTCGCCGTAGATGGATCCTCTAACCAACAGGGTAGTGGAGCTGGTGTCATCTTGGAAGGACCAAATGGGTTGTTGATCGAGCAGTTCTTGCGGTTCGCTTTCAAGGCCAATAACAACCAGACGGAGTACGAGGCCTTGATAGCTGGAATGCTGCTAGCTAAAGAGATGGGGGCAAAAAGTTTGATGGCGAAGAGTGACTCCCTGTTGGTAATAGGGCAAGTGAGGAATACCAAGCCAAGGACCCCCAGATGGCCGTGTACCTACAGTACGTCCAGATCTTGAAGGGGACTTTCGCGGTGTTTGAGTTAGTACATGTCCCTCGAGAACAGAATGTCGAGCTGACTTGCTAGCAAAGCTCGCCAGTTTAGGAAAGGGGACAGGCAGAGGACAGTCATACAGGAGAACCTGAGAACACCTCGAACCACCACAAACGTCGCATCAGAAGTCCAGCAGATAAGCACCTCAGAAGGTGTTAAGAGAAGTCACCGGTCGTTGACTAAAGAGACCCTGAAAACGCCCAAAATAAGCACATACACGTTATTAGGGGAAGAGTCAATGCAAGTTTTCCTAGTCGAAGGAGCCAAAACCTGGATGACCCCCTATCGACGCTACTTGGCTTATGGGATACTCACGCTGGAAACCCACAGAGGTCAGAGTAATAAAAAATAATTCGAGCAAATATACCGTGATCGACGGGGATTTGTTTAGGCATTGTTTTACTTACCCTACCCAGATGTGCGTAAGTGGTGAGCAGTGCACGCGCATTATGGCAGAGATCCATGAAGGGATATGCGGGAGTCACATCGGTGGCTGAGCTCTTTCGTCGAAGGTTGTCCGCGCAGGTTATTATTGGCCAACCATGAGGGAAGACTGTACGAGGTATGCACAGCGATGCAAGCAGTGCCAACAACATGCTGACTGGCACAAGGTGCCCCCAAAAGAGTTGAGGTCGATCTATAGCCCATGGTCGTTTCATACCTGGGGGATCGACATCCTGGGGCCATTCCCTCTAGCAGTTCGACAGATGAAGTACCTCATGGTTGTCATTGAGTACTTCACAAAGTGGATAGAGGCTGAGCCAGTGGCGCAGATCACAACCCACAAGGTCCAACACTTTGTGTTGAAGAATATAGTATGCCGCTATGGAGTCCCAAATGTTAGAATATATGGCCTTAAACGAGAGGGGGTGAATTGTTTAAGAAAGATTTTCAGAAACGAGAGGGGGTGTACACAGTTGTTTATATTGGTTCACTCCAAACCCAGAGCTACATCCAGTCTTCTCAGAACCCTGAGGAAATCTACTAAGCAATCACACCTTGATCACTTACACAATCACCAAGAGAATGACCTTGAACACCTCAAGAAACACACTCTCCTTGGTCAACACACCAACACTAAGATTGCTGATCTTGATCCCCTTAAGAACACACAGCCAATCTCAGCAAAACACAAAAACGAATACTTGTTCAACAGAGTACAAGGATTACACTTGTTACAGAAGATAATCTGAAATCAATACAAGCAGAATCCTATTCCATACACTTTGATCAATCACAAACTCTTAGCAATCTCAGTTCTTTGAAAAACTCAAAACTCTTAGGAAAAACTTGTCAAAGATTCTTAATTCTCAAATCTGTTTCTCTGAATATATTCAAAGATGTAGTTTGTTATCAAATCTTAACAAACTCTTAAATTGCATTAAAAGATTGGTCAAAGCATTTAATGACTGGAACGTAAGCAGCTAAATCATTTAAAGTTCAGTCAAACAGAAAACAGTTTTTCTGTTATGGTCCCAAAACAAACAATCGGTTGTTTCCTCGAATCAATCGGTTGTTTTGGTACTTAACAGTTCAACCATTTTAAAAACAGTTTTCAATCTTTTTCTCAAAACACCTAAGTATAAACAATCGGTTGTTTCGACAAAACAATCGGTTGTTTTAACTTAGTTTGAAAACATTTTACTTTCACAAAGATTGAGAATGCTAATGCTTTAGATTTAATCAAAGGGTGGATTACAACATATAAACTACCCCAGAACTAAGCTAAACCAGCACAGCAACATCAAGCACAACCAATGCTTCAACATCCTTCAAAGGGTTTGGATTCTTCAAAACTTGAACACCACTTGGTTCAACACCAAAACGGTTGGTGACGATAATTGCACCCAGTTTGCTAGCCATTAGTTGGGCAAGTTGTGCACAGAGCTGGGCATAAAGTGTTAGAATATATGGCCTTAAATGAGAGGGGGTGAATTGTTTAAGATGGATTTTCGCAAACTTTGAAGGTATAATGAAAATCAATGTTGAATTACAGAGAAAAGAATCAAGGAAACAAAAACCCAAAACTGTTTTAAGATGATACCAGAAAAATAATCGATTGTTTTTATCAGCATTTAATAAAAACAACTTAAAACAGATGTACTGTCCCATACCCGGGCGTTGACGAAGTCAAGGTCAAAGTCAGCGTCGAGGTCAAAGTCAACGTAAGGTGTTGCCCAGGTAAGGTGACGCCAAGCGCAGGCGTCGCCAAGAGGAAGCGTCGCCAAGAGGAAACATCGCCAAGATAAGGCGTCGCCTAGCAGGGCGTCGCCAAGATAAGGCGTCGCCTAGCAGGGTGTCGCCAAGGTGGAATGACACAAAAGCAAGGTGACCACAGCGCTGCTCCCCGACACCCATGGGTAGGAAAGACCATGGAGGGGGCGACGACGTGGGAAGGCCTCAGACCCCTGATAACCAGGGAACAGTGATAAAGAGAAGAGAAAGGTGGCTTCAAGGCCACAGAAATAGCGCCAGTATAGAGCAACCTGACTCGTGAAGTGCCCCTGCCATCCAGAAACGCCCTTGGGATAGATACGACCCAGGAGAGGGGTCATGCCCGGGGGCAGCCAGGCACAGGGCACGAGAGGAAGGTAGATACGCTCTCACAGTGAGTGACTAGAGGCTTGGGGGCATGAGTTGGCACCCAAAAAGTCACCCCTTGCGCAGTTGCACTCCAAGGTAGGAGGGCTCACGCGAGGAAACACCTTCAGATAGGGTAACGGTGCTGTGAGGTCCTCCACGTGTACAACAACCAAGTCAGAATGGAAATGCCACGTTGTCAGGTACAAGGTAATTAAGGTTATTTAATACAGTTTTCCGTTTCGAGCGTTTAAGGTACTATAGATGCTCCCGAACGTTTCGAACGTCTTAAATGCGCTGTTAAATGCACTTTAAGGCGCTTTGAATGCGTGAAGAGCTTAAATAACGCTTTGAATGTTGGGAACGGGGTTCGAACTTTTGGCAAATTTCCCAGAAATTCTCTAGTTGCTTGCTCGAGCCTTGAGGTTACGCACAAGGGACTAGGGAAAGATTTTTGCTAGAAGGAGAAATATACACTAGACACAGTTTCCTTTATACCACCTTCAGAGTGCCCATACGCGGTGCTCCGATACGGAGGTGCATAGTTTTTGGTGTTTCTTGCTGGCTGACTTGAGCGTCGGAGTGCAAACGGCCGCTAGGGCGCCCTTTTGTCCTTCTTTGCAGGTTTCCACAGATTGCCGGAGGGAAGGTGTCCCTAGCTGACGGGCAAGGTTGCGCACAAAGACGTCCCAGGTCAACCAGACGGAACAACAGATATATGTCAGATAAGGGAAAGAGAGAATCGCACAAACAAATTTATATTGGTTCGCTCTTACACGAAGAGCTACATCCAGTCCCCAGAAACCACTGGGTAAACCACTATGCAATCAAAACCAGATTACAAACATCACACACCAAAGTAGTGACCTTGAACCCCTCAAGAAACACACTACCTTTGGCAAACCACACCAAGAATGTTGATCTTGAACACCTCAAGAATACACAACACTCATTGGCAACACAACTACAAAAATACAGTAATCAAGGAAGAAGGCAATAGAATACACCTGGGTATTACAAAGCTTAAAGTTCAGAATTACAACCCAATCCTATTCCACACACTTAAGAATGATCCAAAGCTCTTTCAAATCTAGGAAAAACTATTTTAATAAACTTTTTCTCTTACTCCAAGATTAGGAGCATAAAACCACCTTTATATAGACCAACCAAGTGGTCAAAAGCATTTAATAAAGGAGCCAAGTTAGTTAGGATCATTTAAAACATATTAAAACCGCTTAACAGAATTTTGTTAAGGTTTTCAGGAAAACAATCGATTGTTTTGTCAAAACAAACGATTGATTTGGTTTGACAGCAAAGTCAACCAAGTCAAACAGCTTTCAACCTTTTTCAGAAACTGACCCTGCCGGTTGACCAAAACGCAAGAGCCTTGCCACGTCAAAGGTATTTCCCTCTGGATCGGCTTTGCACCACGCTAGCTTTCGTCCTTCACACCTCGATTCTCCTCAAGAACCTGAAAAAGACAGAGTGGCGCCGCTGCGGCCGATCGCGCTCCGACGCTCAAGTCAGTGACGGAATCACCAAAACTCTAAGAGAGAAAAGCTAAAACTCAAGGAACCGTGCAAAATCTCTCTCAGCGTACTCAAGTGTTCTCAAAGCGTAAAAAAGTGTTCTAAACGCGCGTACCTCAGAATCTGTTAAGAGTCCCTTATATACCTGGGCATTTTCTCTCTCCTGACAGTTACACCTCCGGACACGTGGCTCGCATCCAACTGTACACGTGTCACCATCTGGAGCGTCCTCTACTTGAGCGTCACTTCTACTCTTCAGGCTGTTCGACTAAGTTACCCATGCAAGGAGTAACTCGGTGCATAGCTGCCTTGGAGCGCGATCTCTTCTAGTGGCGAGCACGGGGTGTCACCATGCACACCTTCTTTGTGGTCTCGTCTGCCGCTATCACGATCTGCTTTACTTGCTCATCGTGTATGTTCTGGTAAGCTGTTCCCTTGCCTCAACCCCTAGCTAGGGAATGATCATCTGATAACTTTGTCCTTCGTACTCGTACCCCCTGAAGGCCCTAAGCTAGCCTTCCTGATCCTTCGGCGATGTCCCTCTTTCGGCGGTCTCTGATTGCTTGGTCGCCTAAACTCACATACGACGACTATGACACAAGCCTGGTGACCGCCGGTTATACATGCTGAAGATCGGAGAACGCCAACTTAACGATTGGCGACTACACAGACTTCCCGATGTACTTCCCTTCTGTTAGCCAGGTGTTCCGCTCAACATGCCTATATTATCGCTCGCTGCCACGTCATCACTCCCGACTACCTGGTCGGTACACAAGCCCCCCAGTCTTAAGCGGAGACTTGTCCAGCGAAAAGACTAAGAGGTCACGTCACCGTCGATCTACGTGACGCTGGTACGGAATTCCGTACGTCCGTACCCTCTGCTTTTCTGACGCTCCACCAAGCCCCTTTTTCTAATCGCTCGACACGTGGCTTCATCAACGGTAATCTTCAGCTGTCGTTTGCGCTTCCACTGTTCCATCATCTTTCTGCACTCTCAAACGTTCTAAGTGTTTTCTCTGCAAACCACGAAGCTTCTCAACTCTCTCAATCTCCAACTCTCTTCAACGTTCATCCGTACACAAAAAGGTACCCCTTTTACTTCTTCTGTTGACATTTGCTGCATTTTAACCGATTCGCATCATCCATTATCTGTCTGAAGCATACGTTGTGGGTTTTTTTTCCTTTTCTCATTCTCTCGTAGCTTAGGGCTTCGTTCTTCGTCACATTCATCCCAGCGAACTCTTGTTCGTTCGCTCTGTCTTCTTCGTCCTCAATCGAGTCATTCTCTGTTGTCCTCATTTCATCCCTTTTTCTTTCCTTTGCAGTTCCTGCGATGGCTCACACGAAGTCCACCGCGAACCCTCCTTTTTCGTCGCAAAACCCTCCACCCCAAGCGTGTAGGGTTGCTCCTGGGGCAAATCCTCCACCAGCGCACAATTCACCATGAGCCTCTGATGCTCCTTCTAACCAGGCTGAGAGGCCTGCTTCTTCTCACGCCAATCCCGCTCAGGCAACCTTGCTAGTCGCCGGAGGAGCCTCCCTACCTCCAAAAGATTACAAGGAACTCTACCCTTGGGCCACCCCAATCTTGTTAAAAGAGACTTCTTCAATAAACACGGAGTTGGGCGTGCTCCGACTAAGGAAAGGAGACCAGTCCAACCTCTCCTTCCACAAGGAACATGATAGCAAGGTGGTCGTGCTGCCCTGCTTCCCGGGTGAGCCGATCTGCGCGGACGACAAAGGGAACAACAGCGAGTTGTTCTGCTTCCTCTACGCTTCTTCAAGAAAGTGAAGCTCAGACTTCCCTTTACTCGCTTCGAGAGAGAGCTGCTAACCGAGCTCGATATCGCCCCGCCCAGCTTCATCCCAACAGCTGGGCGTTCAAAATCATCTGCGCACACCTGGGGCTGCCGGGTTCAGTGGATGTCTTCCTTTTTCAGTTCGAGGCTAAGAATCCCGGAGATCGCCTCTGGATTAGCTTAAACGGGATTGCTGGGAGGTCAATCCTCTCGATCTTCCAGCAATCTTACAAAGACTGGAAAGGAAAGTTCGTCAAGGTGCGCCCAAACGAGCAAGACCCCTCACTGCTTGACGGTTTCCCCTTGTACTGGGTACACAAGGGGAACAAAGACTCCAAGGAATGCTTCAGGAGGCCAAGGAGTCCCAACAACATGGGCGAGCTAGACAAAGATCTCTGCCTTTTCTGGAATAGCGTAGCAGCTGCCAACATCACCTTCCCTACCGCCTCAATCATCTCATTCGAGTTCTTCGAGGGCCAACTTGAAGCTCACATAGGTCAGCCCCTACCCCAACACCAAGACTCTTGTTTTGTGTTGGAACTAACTTAGCGTTTCTACCATTCCATCCTTTGGCGTTCTGCTTGTTCTGTATTGGTCTTGATTTTGAATCCATGTACCACTTGCTTGCGTTATTCCTGCGTGCATACACTTGTATATCTTGCTTCTGCTTTTGTGCTTGCTCTTCTATTTTCTACCCTGTGCAGACTTCATGTTGGGAAAAGGTAAACTAGCTGAACTGAGGGCGATCGCCCGATCTCACAAGTTGGCAGCGGGCTCCCAAACCGTGCCTAACTCAGTAGTGGAGATCGTCGTTGCTCAAGGCAAGACTCCTCCCCAAGGTCCAACTCCTTCGGGGACACTACTCGCCCCTCAAGGAAAGAAGCTCGTCCTGAGGAAACCCAAGAGGAAAACTCCTCAAGTGGTACAGGAAGAAGAGGATGATGAGGCGACTGAGGACGGCCTCGTCACCAAAAGAACAAGGGTGGCTCCCTCTTCACCACCTGTACTCCCAACTCCAACACCGCCCTCACCTCTAGCTCCAACACAACCAGTCCAAGCAACACCCTTGGCGGTCGCACCCCCCGTGGTTGAAAGCAGCGACCCAAACTTTATTGAGAATCCTCCAAGCGCTTCCACGGCATTCGTATCTGCTGGAGAGGGTCCTCCTTCAACCACCAGGAGGAGATGAGGGTGCACACAACTCTCCAATACTCATAACCGAATCTCCAACTTCACCACCACGCCAAGAAACCCCCTTGCTCTGCAAACTCAAGAGGGTGGTGGTGAAAGTCAGCACCAAGCTCCCCCAGCGCCTCCTCCAGCAAACACTTCAAGCCTCCCATCCTCCATCGAAGAGGTCTTAGGGCCCTTCACAGCCAAGCTGATGATGATGGCAGAGGATCTCCCTTCAATCGTATCGAAGGCTGTGAAGGATTCCAACAAAAAGCTCCAAGACGAGAATTCAGCGCTTAAGGAGTCAAACCGCCTGATAAGGATGGAGGCAGAGAAGCTCTCTTGTAACCTGATGATGGCGGAAATCGACCATTCAAGGCTGGAGGACGCCATGGATGCTGAACTAAGAGGCGCGCGCAAGGAGGCCTCCGATCTGCGCCAAAAACTGCACCTCCAAGCCCAAGAGAAAATCGAGCTGGAGAGCAAGCTTGTACCTTACAGGGTCAAGGTGGCCAACTTGGAGGCTGCAATGAAAGCAAATGCGACCAAGGTGGAAAACCTAAAAAGAGGTCAGCAGATCGGGAGGTGCTCCTCGGGAAGGTCAAAAAAGAGAGGGATGATGCCGTTGTCGAGCTCGCTGCAGCTCGAGAGGAAGCCGCGAAGGTTGCTGCAGAGCTGGCTCAGACTCAGGACGAAAACAAAAAGGCTGCTGAAGAGCTTGCTCGGGCTCGTGAAGAAACTGAAGAGTTGAAGAAACAAACCGACAAGCTGAAGAAGCAAGCACAAGAGCTCGAGCAAAGCTCCGCCCAAGTCCTTGCCGCCGGGTTCGACACCGCTCTGGAGCAAGTCTCGTGCCAATATCCCGAACTCGACCTCTCCATTGTATCAATCTGCAACGAGGTGGTGGATGGGAAGATTGTACCATCTGAAGATTAGCTGCCTCCCTCCATCATCTCGTTTTTTGAAACTTGGCGCTCATTTTTCAATTGTAATAGCTGTTTTGTGTATGAACTTGAACTGATACTGCTTTATATAACTTTTTCTACTAAGATGTTGTTTTCTGCTACTTCTCTTTGAATACTTTTCACTCTTACTCGCTGTGTGATTAACCAACATAACCGGTAGAACTTACTCAAATAAATCAACTCAACGATACTTGGGCTTAACCGTTTACTGCTTCGAACTTGAACAAACTGTTAATCTTATAACAATTTATCAAACTGTTAACTCAAAGCAAAACTTGAGCAACTATTAACTCTCAAACGATGACATTTAATACAACTTGCAAACTTAAGGCAATAAACCTCAACATAATCTACTTACTAGGCAGCAGGTTTTAACTTAAACTGGTATCACAAAACAATTTACCTGATCTTCCTGGCAAGGTTAGCCTTTACCCCCGTCATCGCCTAGAATTCTTCTGATCGCCATACGGTTCTGGCGATGTAAGCTTTCTTTGCCTTCATAACTTGACTATTGTTCCCTCATCTGGGGGGTAGAGGCGCCTTTCGGATCCTTCTCTACCTCCCTGAGTTTCAGAACAAAGAACTGGATAGCGAGGTGTTCTCTTTGAACCTACCTTAGCTATCTCTTAAACCTCTTTCACCCTTCACGCCATACCTGAACTCGTTCAGGACGAGAAGGATTTTATCTGCCCTCACACCGCTTACAAGCGTGGAAGTTTTCTCTGGTCTTACTAAGTCGATATTGATGTTTCACTTAAAGAGGAAAGGCGTTTTCCTTCCCTTCCCGCCGTTTAAGGTCACGAACACCCCTGACTTTTCAGTTCATCTTGCCTGAACTCACTCTGAGGTGAGAAGGACTTTTTCTCGCCTGAACTCGCTCAACGGCGAGAAGGACTTTATCCTGCCTGAACTCGCTCAACGGCGAGAAGGACTTTCTCTGGCCTGAACTCGCTCAACGGCGAGAAGGACTTTATCTGGACTGAACTCGCTCAAAGGCGAGAAGGACTTTATTTGGTGCCTCAACTTGCCCAGGGTGTACATCTCCTCCCCCCTGGATGCACTGAGGACTTTTTCTCTTTCTCGCCTGCACTCGCTCGAGGGCAAGGAGGTCTTTTACTCTTTCTCGCCTGCACTCGCTCGAGGGCGAGGAGGTCTTTTTCTTTTCTTGCCTCAAGACGCATGAGAGCGTTGAGGTCTTTAGTCATCGCTGGTGCCTCCGATCGCCGAAAGACGATGAGGACTTTAAAACTTTAACTGATGTCGCCAATCGCCGAAAAACGATGGGGACTTTAAAACTTTTACTTAGAAAGCATGCAGCATAACTTTAAACTTGCCTTGAATCACGTACGAGTGATAAGGTATTTTTTCTAAAACTTTCGAAACAACAAGCATGCAATCTTAGAAGCTTTAAACTTTGAAAACTCTTCTTTATTGGGTGGCCTCATTAAAAACCCTCCTTAGGGAAAAAAGAGTGCCCCCTTCAAACAGTTTTAACAGAAAGCTTGCAAATCTCTTCATGTTCGTTTTTACTTACAAAGATTTAACTGTAATATAATTTGAGGTGTGTGGCGTTCTAGGTGCGAGGAATCGCCCCTCCTTCCAACGTCTCTAAGCAGTAGGCGCCGTTCCCGAGCGCCTCGGTTATTCTGAACGGTCCTGTCCACTTAGGCGATAACTTGTTTTCCATCTCGTACTGGTGGGCCTTCCTCATCACAGGTCGCCCTATCTAAACTGCCTTGGCATCACCTTCGAGTTATACCTTCGCTCAATCCTCCTTTTCACTGCCTCAGCCTTTACCCTTGCCTCCTCCCTGACCTCATCCAGCAAATCCAGATTCAACCTTCTTTCTTCGTTCGAATCTTCCACCACGAAATTCTGAAACCTCGGCGAGCTCTCCTGGATTTCAACTGGAATCATTGCATCACATCCATAGACCAAGTTGAACGGGGTCTCGTGGGTTCCTGATTGCTCGGTGGTATGGTACGCCCAAACTATGCGGGGTACCTCTTCAGCCCACGATCCCTTAGCTTTCTCTAGCTTTCTCTTCAAACCTCTTAGCAACACCCGATTGGCAGACTCTACTTGACCATTAGTCTGAGGGTGCTCGAAGGATGCAAACACCTGCTGTATTCCCACCTCTTCGCACAGCTTCTTCAGTAGGTGACTTGCAAACTGAGTCCCATTGTCTGACACCAGGTGCTTAGGCACACCAAACCGGCAGACGATGTTCTTCCATACAAAACTCTCGATCTTGTGTGCGGTGATCTGGGCTACTGGTTCTGCTTTGATCCACTTGGTGAAGTATTCAATCGCCACCACCAAGTACTTCATCTGCCTGATCGCCAATGGGAAAGGTCCCAGAATGTCAATTCCCCACGTATAAAACGGTCAAGGGCTTTAAATTGACTTTAACTCTTCTGGAGGCGCCTTGTGTTAATCGGCGTGCTGCTGACATTGCTTGCAACACTGTGCATACTTCTTGCAGTCCTCTCTCATCGTTGGCCAGTAATAACCTGCACGGAGAGTTCTTGCAGCCAGAGCTCGACCCCTGACGTGACTTCCACATATCCCTTCATGGAGCTCGGCCATAATTCTAGTGCATTTTTCTCCGTGCACACATTCTAGGAGTGGGTGTGTAAACCCAAACCTATACAGCTCGCCATCTATCATGGTGAACTTGCTGGAGTTCTTCTTTATCTTCCTAGCCTCCGTCGGATCCAGCGGGAGAAGGTCATCTGCCAGGCAGCGCTGGTACTGTGTTATCCATGTGTCTGGCTCATGCGTAGCGCAGACCTGCGTCATGTTCACCCTCTCCCTCCGACATGCTCTTATTCTCGGCGATCTCAAGGTCTCCTGAGTCAAGGACCTGTGACTCCTCGCCGCTTTCTCCGTCGACTTGCTTACCTGAAGAACTAGGTGGTCTGCCACAAATGCTCTAGGTGTCTTCAGAGTTTCTTGGACCACTGTCCTCTGCCTACCCCCCTTGCCCGAACTGGTGAGCTTGGCTAGCAAGTCAGCTCGGGCATTTTGTTCCCTGGGCACATGCACCACTTCAAATGAGACAAAGGAACTTTTCAACTCCTGCACATACTCCAAGTAAGCCGCCATTTGTGGATCCTTGGCCTGGAACTCGCCTGTTACTTGTCCCGTGACCAATAACGAGTCACTCTTGGCCATCAGCACCCTAGCCCCCATCTCCTTAGCCAGCAAGATTCCTGCGATCAACGCTTCATACTCTGCTTGATTGTTGTTGGCTTTGAAGGCAAACCTCAGGGACTGTTCTATCAGCACGTCGTTGGGCCCTTCTAGAATGACTCCAGCACCGCTGCCCTGCTGGTTAGACGATCCTTCCACCGAAAGCACCCAACGAAAGTCGTCCCCTTCAACTCGTGCTGCTTCTGACGAGAGCTCGACCACAAAATCAGCGAAAATCTGCCCCTTGATTGGTCCTCGGGGCTCATATTTGATGTCGAACTCCGACAGCTCCACCGCCCACTTTACCATTCTCCCAGCTACATCAGGCTTCTTCAAGACTTTTTGGATGGGCAGGTCGGTCATCACCAGCACTGTAAAGCTGTGAAAATAGTGGCGCAACCTCCTCGCCGAAAATACTACAGCCAGTGCAGCTTTCTCCAAGGCCTGATACCTTACCTCCGGGCCTTGTAACACTTTGCTGACGAAATAAATAGGCTTCTGAGCCTGGTCTTGATCTTCGGCGAGCACCGCACTCACCGCCCTCTTAGTCACAGCAAAATACAACCTGAGAGGGGTTCCTACTAAGGGTTTGCACAAAACCGGCAGGCTCGCCAGGTACTCTTTAAGCTTTACGAAGGCTTCTTCACACTCCTTCGACCAGACAAACTTGTTGTTTCGCCTCAAACATTGGAAGTACGGGTGGCCCTTCTCTCCACTAGCTGATACGAAACGAGACAGGGCGGCCATCCGACCTGTAAGCTGCTGCACCTCCTTTGGACAAGCCTTGTTCAGGTCAGTGAAGTCGACGCACATGCGCCACTTCCCGTTGCTCTTCTTCACCAGTACGACATTAGCCAACCACTCAGGGTACTGGACCTCCCTGATATGGCATGCGGCGAGGAGCTTCTGTGTTTCATCCCTAATCGCCTGTCTCCTCTCCTCATTAAACTTCCTTCTTCTCTGCCGCACTGGTCAGACTTGTGTGTCCATTGCCAAATGGTGACACAAGAAATCGGGATCGATTCCCGGCATGTCTGAAACAAACCATGCAAAAGCATCCAGATGCCGTTCTATCACCTTAGCGATCTGGTCTTGGAGCTCGCCCTCCAGAGATCTTCCCAGCTTGAAGACCTTTCCCCCGATCTCCCTTTCGAGCCACTCCTCGACGGGTTTGGGTCTGGTTTCGCTGGCGATCACCGCCCTGGCGTTTCCCAACTCCCTCGCTTCCTCTGGGCGGTTTCTCGCTTCTTCTTCCCGTCCGGCGCCCTCTCCCTCAGCCTCAGCATCTATCATGGTGACATCGCCTCCGGCGGCCACTTCCATCGCCGCATCAACAACCCGCCATTCTGTTGGCCTGGGCTTCACACCGGGAGGCGGCGTCGTGGTGATGTAACTTACTGACCTTTTATTCTTGAGGCTATTTTCATAGCACTTCTTCTCCTCCTTCTGGTCAGATATGATGGTAATCACCACCCCCTCCATTGAGGGCAACTTAACCTTCATGTGCCTGGTTGAGGGCACAGCTCCTATCCTGTTGAGGGTTGGTCTCCCCAACAGAATGTTATATGCTGAGGGGGCATTCACAACGAGGTACTTGACTTTTCCGTCCTCGAGGCCACCTCATTCGTGAACGTTGTTCTCAGCTCGATGTACCCCCTGACCTCCACCTGGTCGCCAGCGAACCCATACAAGCATCCTCCATAGGGCCTTAGCTGGTCAAGGGGTAGCTGCAACTGCGTGAATGTCGGCCAGAACATTACATCTACCGAGCTTCCTTGGTCCACCAGTACCCGGTGGACTTTCCTTCCTGCCGTGACGAGTGAGATGACTATGGGATCGTTTTCGTGAGGCACAACGTCCCCAAGATCCTCCTTTGTGAACGTGATGTCCACATCTGGCGAGTGATCCTCGAACATATCCACCGTCATCACAGACCTTGTGTATTTCTTCCTTTGTGATGCAGTGCATCCACCACCCGAGAAACCTCCAGCGATGGTGTGGATCTCGCCATGAGTGGGCATCTCATGCTGCTGAGCCTCACCCCTCGCCGGCTCGGAGCTCGACGCACCTCCCATCCTCTTGTCCAGCAGTTAATCATTCAAAAAACCGCTCTTGATCAGGTCGTCGAGCTGGTATCCCAGGGCCAAACACGAATCAACGGTGTGACCAAAACTCTAGTGGAACTCACATCAGGCGTTTGGTTTTGGTCCCAACACCTTGTCGCCCACTTTCTCAGGCGCCTTAAGCCTGGCTGCTATGTTGGGAATTGCGATCAGATCCGCCAACCCCATGACAAACTTGTACTTTGGTGGGCGATTGTACTCCCTGGGGCGCCCTGGGCCCCTTCCCTTGTTCTTCCTTGGATCATAAGGATGGCGAGTCCTTTGATCCTTCTTGGCCGCCATCGTCTCCAGCACCCTCTGCGGCTGGATTCTAGTCTGGGCTCGTGGCCTAGCAGGGGCTACGCTCCCTCTCTTCTCGGCGACCTCACTCTCGTCGGCGATGTGGGCCACCGCAAGTCGCCTAACTTCAGCAAACGTGGCGGGGTGTGCCCTAATCAACGCCTCACAGAAAGGTCCCGACAGCTTACCCTTTTTGAAAGCGTATACCAACATCTCCTCGTCTTTAGCAGGTGAGCGGACCATCTGTGCTCCAAAGCGATTCAAGTAGTCCCTGAGGGACTCTCCCTGGTACTGCCTTAAGTCGAACAAATCGTAAGACACCCTAGGTGGCGCCTTGTTCACAATGTACTGGTCGACGAAAAGCTTTGAAAACTGCTGGAAATTGGTTATGTGACCTGTAGGCAGGCTAACAAACCATTCCAGCGCTGTTCCCTGGAGCGTGCTCACAGACATCTTGCAATATACAACATCTGAGCCTCCTAACAGCATCATCTGCGTGTGGAACGTAGTAAGATGCGCCTCAGGGTCCTCCACGCCGGTGAAAGAGGCTTTCACAGGTACCACGCTCGCAGAGATCGGCGTGTCCGTGATCGCCTGAGCAAACAGCATTGGGAAAACGCGCGGTGGCGAGGACGGCGCAACTTCTTCAATCACCGTGCGTCCTCTCTGCTCCTGAAGAGCTTGTCGCAACTCCTCAGTGACTTTGCTGAGCTCTTCATTCTTGGCCTGAGAGGTGACCAGGTCTTCATGCATCTTTGCCTGCTCTATGCGCGATGCCTCCACATTCTCTTGCAACGCGTGCATGATCTCCATCATCTGCACCATAGTCATGGCGCCTTCTGCAGCAGCTGGCACAACGGGACTTGAACGTGTGCTTCTCATCTTTCTCATGAAAAATCAACAGATCAAGCTTCAGCGAACAAAACCTTCTCCAGCAAACGATCGATCCAGCAATCAATCGGTCAAAAACTCTCAAACTACCAAGAACGCAACCACAACAGCACGCCGAACGATTCAGACGCAAAACCTTCACAGAAACTTGCGATCTCAGCACGAACCTACTGCTTCTCCACCAAAACTCTCGATTCACCGGTCAAAAACATTAATGAACGGTAAAGACTTCGATTTTCCGATTGACACTCGTGCTAACAGCGAAAAACTTCAACTCTCCGAACAAGAATTCAAACGAACGGGGAAAAACTTCAATTCACCGAACAAAACTCAAGCAAACGGTGAAAAACCTCAATCCA
The DNA here is from genome assembly GCF_000499845.2 of Phaseolus vulgaris. Lineage (NCBI taxonomy): Eukaryota > Viridiplantae > Streptophyta > Magnoliopsida > Fabales > Fabaceae > Phaseolus > Phaseolus vulgaris. The sequence continues at coordinate 22,195,179 of NC_023750.2, forward strand.
CCGAACAACAGCTCAAACGAACGGTAAAGAACGTCAAACTATCGATCAAAACTTTGAACAAACGGTGAAAAACGCCGATACGCCGAATGAAAACTCGAACAATCGGTGGAACACGCCGAAGATGGTTGCACCAGCACACAACCACACAAAAATCTCATAAACCTCAAGAACTCACACTGTGGATGGGAAACAGGTTTTACATGCCCCACGGTGGGCGCCTGATCATCCTGCCGGTTGACCAAAACGCAAGAGCCTTGCCACGTCAAAGGTATTTCCCTCTGGATCGGCTTTGCGCCACGCTAGCTTCCGTCCTTCACACCTCGATTCTCCTCAAGAACCTGAAAAAGACAGAGTGGCGTCGCTGCGGCCGATCGCGTTCCGACGCTCAAGTCAGTGACGGAATCACCAAAACTCTAAGAGAGAAAAGCTAAAACTCAAGGAACCGTGCAAAATCTCTCTCAGCGTACTCAAGTGTTCTCAAAGCGTAAAGAAGTGTTCTAAACGCACGTACCTCAGAATCTGTTAAGAGTCCCTTATATACCCGGGCATTTTCTCTCTCCTGACAGTTACACCTCCGGACACGTGGCTCGCATCCAGCTGTACACGTGTCACCATCTGGAGCGTCCTCTACTTGAGCGTCACTTCTACTCTTCAGGCTGTTCGACTAAGTTACCCATGCAAGGAGTAACTCGGTGCATAGCTGCCTTGGAGCGCGATCTCTTCTAGTGGCGAGCACGAGGTGTCACCATGCACACCTTCTTTGTGGTCTCGCCTGCCGCTATCACGATCTGCTTTACTTGCTCATCTTGTATGTTCTGGTAAGTTGTTCCCTTGCCTCAACCCCTGGCTAGGGAATGATCAGCTGATAACTTTGTCCTTCGTACTCGTACCCCCTGAAGGCCCTAAGCTGGCCTTCCTGATCCTTCGGTGATGTCCCTCTTTCGGCGGTCTCTGATCGCTTGGTCGCCTAAACTCACATACGGCGACTATAACACAAGCCTGGTGACCGCCAGTTATACATGTTGAAGATCGGAGAACGCCAACTTAACGATTGGCGACTACACAGACCTCCCAATGTACTTCCCTTCTGTCAGCCAGGTGTTCCGCTCAACATGCCTATATTATCGCTCGCTGCCACGTCATCACTCCCGACTACCTGGTCGGTACAGAAACTACTAAGGTAAAACAACCTATTGTTTCGAAAAACAACCTGTTGAAATTTTGACAGCTTTTTAGAAAACACATATTTTCAAAAGGTTAAAGATTCAAATGAACTTGGATCATCTTAAGGAGTGAATTAATAAGTTTCAAACAACTAGACAACACAGACACACCCAGCAGCAAGGTCTTCAAGCTTTCCTCTTGGATTTGAAGACATCAAAGCATTTTGTTCAACATAAAGCAGGTGTTCACGTCAGTCGAGCACCCCAGACAAACGGGCAGGTCAAGTCTGCCAACCGAGTTATGCTCAGAGGTCTGAAGAGAAGGTTGGAGAAGGCCAAGGGGACCTGGGCAGAAGAAGTTCCTAGAATTGTGTGGGCTTACCACACCACTCCTTAGTCCACTACCAAAGAAACACCCTTTAGCTTGGTGTATGGTTTGGACGCGATGATTCCAGTAAAAATCCAAGAGAGTTCACCACGTTTCCAGAACTTTGTGGCTGAAGAATCCAACGAAGAAAGAAAGATGAACCCGGATCTACTGCATGAAGTCAGAGAAGAAGCAAGAATGAAGGCTGAAGCCTTGAAGAGAAAGGTGGAGTACAGGTACAACTCCAAGCTAAGACCTTAGCAGTACCAGGTCGTTGACCTAGTGATGCGAAAAGCCCACCCATACCAGTTAGAAAACAAGTTGTCTCCCAAGTGGATTGGTCCCTTCCGTGTGGAGCATACATGCTTGAGACTTTAGAAGGTGGAGCAATCCCTCGTACGTGGAACGCGAACAACCTTAAGTTTTATTTTAGTTAAGTTATTGCATTGTAAACAGTTTTAGGGGACACTCTATTTCCCTTATAAGGGTTTTTTAACGAGGTCACCCAATAAAATTTCAGTTCTTCAGTGAAAAAAGATATACTTGTAAGTATTTTGTGCAATGCAGTAAGCGAACCTCTCCCTTGGGTTAGAAACACCAAGACTAGGAATAATATGGTTCTTAATGAGCCTCCCTCTTGCGTGGGAACGCCAAGGTCCAGACATCATGGTTCGCCAGTTAAAATCCTCCCCTGCCCTAGATGGCGAGGATGAGGTCAGTTAATGGACCTCTCCCTTGGGTTAGAAACACCAAGATTAGGAATAGTATGGTTCTTAGTGAGCCTCCCTCTTGCATGGGAACGCCAAGGCCGAGACAACATGGTTTACCAGTTAAAATCCTCCCCTGCCCTAGATGGCGAGGACGAGGTCAATTAATGAACCTCTCCCTTGGGTTAGAAACACCAAGATTGGGAATAGTATAGTTCTTAGTGAGCCTCCCTCTTGCGTGGGAATGCCAAGGTCGAGACAACATGGTCCGCCAGTTAAAATCCTTCTCTGCCCTAAATAGCGAGGAGAAGGTCAGTTAATGAACCTCTCCCTTGGGTTAGAAACACCAAGATTGGGAACAATATGGTTCCTAAGTGAACCTCCCTCTTGCGTGGGAACACCAAGGTCGAGACAACAAGGTTCACCAGTTATAATCCTCCCCTGCCTTAGACGGCTAGGGTGAGGTCAGAAGGAAGAACCTCTACTTTGCCTTGTAAGACAAAGATTGTATGGTTTCCAGTTACACGTATCCCTTATCCCTGTGTGGAAAGGTCGAGTTCATCTAAGTAAAGATCTCCTTGTTGTAAGATAAGGTTCAGAACAGTATGGTTCCCGGTCAAATGTCTCCCTTGTCTTGTAAGACAAGGTCAAGAGCGGCGCAGTACCTAGTTAAAGATCTCCCTTGACCTTATGGGACAAGGTCGAGTGCAACTTCTCCCTTACCTTTGTTTGGTAAAGTATAGGGCGAAGAAAGAATTCGAGTAAAAACTACCTCTACCCTAAGACGACGAAGAAAGAATAGAGTCAAGCGAGTGATAAAGAAGCATGTTACCTAAGTCGTGAAGACCCTAAAACGTTGTTAGTCTAAGAAAGTCAGGCGAAGCAATTAACAAAGACAAAGGAGCATGATTAGACAGAAAACAAATTTCATAAGTAAAGAAGTACATGTACAAGTTACTAAATTGTTCATCAAGCGGTTAAATAATTACAACAAAGAGGGAATCACTCCTTGGCATTGACCAATTGCCCATCAACGATCTTCTTTGATAAGCCGGTTTGGGAAAGATCCACCCAGGATGTGCGCAGGCAACTTGGGCCATGGTATCCTCAAAACTAGCCGCATAGGCATCAACAACATCGTTGGTGAGTTCCTCTTTGGTCTAATTGAAGATTTCTTCCTTGCGAACTAGCTCGCCCTCCAGCTGGCCGAGCCGTACCTCCTGCTGGGTCGCCCTTTCCTCAAGCCTGGCCATCTTAGCCTACGACTCCTCAGCCTTCTCCTGCAAGATAACGACCTCAGTTCGGAGAGTCAAGATCTTCGAGTGAGCGCTTAGGGTTTCGTGAGACTTTTCAAACAGAAGCCTTTTGGTCTCCTTATCAGTTTGACGAAGGTCTGACACCTTCAGGTACAGTGCAATTTCACGCTGTTTGAGCTTCTTGATCAGGAGTGCGTCTTGACTTGCTGCCTCTCTCAATCCCTACATCTCAGTCTGTAGTTCTTGCACCTTGGTCATGGCAAGACTGGATGCGACGAGGAAGTCCCAAAGGCATTTGGCTACATGCTCTTGTAGGGGGGCTTCGCCCAAGCTCTCCATCTTCTCCCGGTCTTGGAAGGATTGAAGGGCCTGTTGGAGAAAGGATGGAAAATCCACAGCAGGAGGCGCGCCATGATCACCTCCAGAGGCGCTCTTCCCCCCGCCCTCGTGTACCACGATGTCACAAGGAGAAGAAACACTTGGAGGATTTTCTCTGAAGGAGGGGGCACGGTCGTCGGAGGCTAAGTGCGTTCGGGCCGTGACATCAACTACTCTCTTCCTCTTGAAGACGAGCCCTGAACAGGTGTCCTCGTCCTCGGAGGCAGTGGCCTCAACTACCCCCTTTTGCCTATGATCCACAGAGGCTGGAGCAAAAGGGCTTAGGGTAGTGGTAGCCGCTAGAAGAGCGTCAGCAGGAGCCGAGGCCTCGACCTCAGATTGGCCAGGGGCTACCTCAGCTAGCTGCCTCCTCTTATCGGCATTAAGCACCATACCTGCACAAGGAGACGATGTATATAAAAGCTGAACCAAGTAAAGGTGCATAGACAGAGAGATATGAGCATAAGGAAAGTTAAACAAGTACCTATATAACCCTTGAGTGCCTTAGGGCTAAACTCAAGCTTGAGCAGCTCAACCGTGTTAAACGGTGCTTGAAGACCAGAGAGGAGGTTGCACACCTCCCGTTCCTGAGGAAGAAGGTCCTCGAGGCACCTTGGTTGGTGAAGATTAGGTTTCTCCGCCCAGTAAAGGGGGAACCTGTCCAAGAGAGTAGGGTCCCTCCTGTTGCACTGAACCTTGAAGAAATGCTTCTTGAAGCCTTTGTAGGACTGCTGGAAAAGTGTCAACAAAACCCTCCCCTCAACGTCGTTGAAGCTAACACACAACTTCTGGCCTGGGCTCTTCGCTTCGAAAAAGTATAGGAACACGTCCACTGATGGCGTATGGCCCAGACAGTGGCATAGGATTGTGAAAGCCCTCACGAACACCCAACTGTTTGGGTGCAGTTCGACGGGTGGGACATTCATTTCAGTGAGAAGGGCTCGTTCAAAGGGTGTGAAGGGAAGGCGCATGGAAAGCCTTCAAAAAATAATTGAGTAGACAAAACAGAAGGGTCGCTCAGGGTCCGATGACTCGTTAGAACATACGGTCTCACCGACCCTACAGGGCACAATCCTCATGTATTTGTCATGGTCCTTCCCGAAGACGCGAGATTTATGACAGGTCTGTTTCTTCCTATAGGCTGCTATTCTCGCGAGGGAGGTAAAGCTGGAGGTTTCCATTAAGAGGTTGTCAGGCGCCCAGCGGTAAAAGGACCTATAGTCAGAGGGGGAAGGAGTTGGGTCTGGAGTTGAAAAAGGAGTTGAGGTTGGAGTTGAAGTTGGGGTAGAATTTGGAGTTGAGGCCGGAAAAGGATTTCGTTAAGCCATCTTAAATAGAGGAGCTAAAAGAGAAGAAAAAATGAAGCTTTAAAGGAAGAAATTGGGCGACTCTGAAAACCGGAAAAACAAAGAATGCCAAAAACGAAGAGCATAAATCATAAAGTGCAGAAATATAAACAATCCCAAAACAGTTATAGCATGTTATGAGCATCAAAATCATAAAGCAGGGGCAATCATAGAGTAAAAAGCATACCTTTGAGCAAATTAGGGTTCGAAGGTTGAAGTATTCGAAGAAGAGAGAGGGGCAACCACCAGGAGATAGGAGAAGCCACCATGTGCCTTTGAAGTCAACGACAGTTGAGTCAACTGGCGAGAACAGAGAACAAGCTAAAGGGGTAGGATGGGAAAAGGGAAAAAATGGGCAGCCTTAGGGTTTAACTAAGTCAATCCCGCTTCCTAGGCTTGTCCTTCTAGAAACTAGGTCACAATGCCTCCAAATGGGCTATGAACAAGCTAAAATGCTACCCACACCCCCTATTATGCTAAAGGTACCTTATTATAGCCTATATTTGCTATTTGGACCCTTAAAGTGAGCCTAATTTAATTACAACATTTTTTAATCATTAAGAAGACCAACAGGAAGAACTTTAGATGTTCTGGTCTATGTCCAATTCTCCCTCTGGTGAGCTCTCCACTTTGAGATGAGTTCTCATTATGTAAATTGGCATCTTTGGACATCTCCTTGTTGACTTGATTTGCATCATGCCCCCCAGGTTGGAGAGAATTCGACCATGAATTTAGAACTCCTGCAGATAACATAGTCAGCTTGCTCTCATAGAAAATAGTGCAAGGAGTGAGATGTGAACTTGACTTATATTCTTTAAGCTCGGGGAGTTTAAAGGAGGGGGTTCTATATATACACCATGTTTGGAAAGATCGTGTGGGAATGACATTGTTTTGAAGAAAATCCCCTTAGAAGGTGGAAACCTATAGGAGGTGTTTAAAAATCATTCCTAACATTCTTTAACCAAGATGGTGTGTGTACCGCCCTGGTGGTCGGATGCGATGACGTAGCATCCTGTTACAGTGTAGGCGTGTTGACAAGGCGCCAGGTTGACAGTTGGGAAGGAAGTCGGGAGGCACGTGTAGTCGCCGATAGTTAAGTTGGCGTGTTCCGATCTCCAGCTTACCAGAATAGGCGATCGCCAGGTTGAGGACGAAGTCGCCAGATGCAGACTCAGACGACCAGGCAGTCGGAGATCGCCAGAGCAAGCACATCGCCGAAGTTAAAGGAGAAGCAGATTATGAAGGCGGCCGGCGAGACCACAGGGAAGGTGTATGAAGGCCCTACCTCGCCAGTTTCAGTAGAGATCGCACTCCTGAGTTAGCTATGCACTGGGCAGCACCATGCATGGGTAACTTAGCCAAAATGAGAGTAGAAGTAGCGCCAAGTCAGGGAGCCTCCAGATGATGGCACGTGTACAGTTGGATACGAGCCACGTGTCCAAGTCTGTAACTGCCAGGAGAGAGAAAACCACCAGGTATATAAGAGTTCCTAACAGATTTTCTAAGGTACGCACGTTCAGTTCATACACTTTACGCTTGCGAGTGACAGAGCTGTTTGTGAGAGAGATTTGCACGGTTCCAGTTCTTAGTATTTGGTGATACCGTCACTGACTTGAGCGTCGGAGTGCGATCGGCCGCAGCGGCGCCGTATCGTTTCTTTGCAGGTTCTTGAGATAGATCCAGAGGAGGAACGGAGGTGGGAAGCGGCGCGCACGTCGATCCTTTGACGAGGCATTCTCCAGCGCTCCGGTCAACAGGCAGGATCATCAGGCGCCCACCGTGGGGCCGTGTAAAACGTGCTCCCATCCACAGCGTGAGTTCGTGGAGGTTTTCGAGGTTTTCTGCGCGGTTGTGTGCTGGTGCAACCGTCGTTCTTGGTTTCTTTGAGTTTCGTTCGGTGAAGTTTGTGTTTTAAACCGTTCGTTTGGCTTTTCGATCGGTGGATTCGAGTTCTTTCGAGTGGTTGTTTGGTTCGCGGGGAAACGGTGGTTTTTGGTGAAGCTGCGATTTTCTTCGAAGGTTTGCGGTGTTCTTGAAGTTCTTACGCAGTTTCTTGAATCTTCTCCGATCGGTCGCTGGTTCGTTCGTGGTTGAAGTGTTATTTGCTGTACTTCTGTGGTTCGCTGAAGTTAATGAGAAAGATGAGAAGCAATCGTTCCAGTCCCGTGGCTCCCGTCGCAGCTGAAGGCGACGCCGCCATGACCATGGCGCAGATGGCAGAAATGATGCGCTCATTGCAGGCCACTGTAGAAGCCTCGCGCGTCGAGCAGGTAAGGATACATGAAGACCTGGTCGCCTCTCGCGCCAGAAACGAGGAGCTCAGCAAGGTAGCTGAGGAGCTACGTCGAGCTCTTCAGGAGCAGCAGGTTCGTTCTTCCGCTGAAGAGGTGGCACCGTCGACGCCGCCTCGTGTTTTCCCAATGCCTTTCATTCAGGCGATTACCGACACGCCAATTCCCACGAGCGTGGTCCCGGTTAAAGCTGTTTTTACTGGCGTGGAAGATCCAGAGGCTCATCTGACCACGTTCCACACACAGATGATGTTGTCAGGGGGGTCGGATGCTGTCTATTGTAAGATGTTCGTGAGCACGCTCCAGGGAACGGCGATGGAGTGGTTTGTGAGCCTGCCTAATGGCCACATAACTAATTTTCAGCAATTCTCGAAAATCTTTGTCGAGCAGTATATTGTGAACAAGGCACCGCCCAGAGTGTCCTATGATCTGTTTGATATAAGGCAGTACCATGGGGAGTCCCTCAGAGACTACCTCAATCGCTTCGGAGCACAGATGGTCAGATCGCCGGCCAAGGATGAAGAAATGCTGGTTTATGCCTTCAAGAAGGGCGTGCAGCCAGGGCCATTCTGCGAAGCCTTGATCAGGGCTCATCCAGCGACGTTTGCTGAAGTCAGGCAACTTGCGGTGGCTCACATCGCCGACGAGAGTGAGGTTGCCGAGAAGAGAGGCAGTGTGGCTCCCGTCAGGCCACGCGCCCAGACCAGGATCCAGCCACAGAGGGTGCTGGAAACGGCAGCGGCGGCCAGAAAGGATCAAAGGACTCGCTATCCTTACGATAGGAGAAACAAGGGAAGAAGCCAAGCGCGCCAACCGCCAGCACGCCAACAACCAGCACGCCGGGAATACAATCGCCCGCCTAAGCACAAATTCGTCATGGGACTAGCGGACCTGATTGCTATCCCTAACATATCTGCTAGATTGAAGGCGCCCGAGAAGGTGGGCGACAAGGTGCTAGGGTCGAAGCCGGACGTCTGGTGCGAGTTTCACCAGTGCTTTGGCCACAACCTGGACTCGTGTTTGTCTTTAGGGTACCAGCTCGACGATCTGGTTAAGAGCGGGTTCCTAAACGACTATCTGCTGGACAGAAGAACCGGAGGAGCGTCGAGTTCCCAGCCGGCAGGTGGAGAAGCCCAGCAACACGAGATGCCTATCCATGGGGAGATCCACACCATTGTAGGGGGTTTCTCAGGTGGGGGATGCACCGCATCGCAGAGGAAAAAGTACGCGCGATCGGTGATGTCAGTGGACATGTTTGAAGATCACTCGCCCGAAGTGGACATTACGTTCACCAAGCAGGATCTTCGGGACGTTGTGCCTCATGACAACGATCCCATTGTTATTTCGTTGATCACGACGGGGAGGAAGGTTCACCGAGTTCTGGTGGACCAAGGAAGTTCGGCAGACGTGATGTTCTGGCCGACTTTCACGCAGCTAGAATTGCCCCTCGACCAGCTAAGGCCCTATGGAGGGTGCTTGTATGGGTTCGCTGGCGACCAGGTGGAAGTCAGGGGGTACATTGAGCTGAGAACCACGTTTACCGATGAGGCTGGGTCGAGGACGGAGAAAATCAAGTACCTCATCGTAAACGCCCCTTCAGCATATAACATCCTGCTGGGAAGGCCCACCCTTAACAGGATAGGCGCAATTCCATCGACTCGGCACATGAAGGTGAAGCTGCCGTCCATGGAAGGGGTGGTAATCACGATAAAATCTGATCAGAAGGAAGCGAAAAAGTGCTATGAGAATAGCCTGAAAAATAAAAGATCAGTGAGCTATGTCACAACCACCCCACCGCCCGGTGTGAAGCCCAGACCGCCGATAATGGAGGAGGCCGCCGGAAGGGACGTAGAGATGGTAGATGCTGAGCTGGGGGAGAGGAATGCTGGCCTGGAGGAAGAAGAGGCGCGGAATCGCCCGGAGGAAGCAAGGGAGCTGGGAATCGCCAAGGCGGTGGCCGCCAGAGAGTCCAGGCCCAAACCCGTCGAGTAGTGGCTCGAGAAGGAGATCGGGGGGAAGGTTTTCAAGCTCGGAAGATCTCTGGAGGTCGATCTCCAGGACCAGATCGCCAAGGTGATTGAACGGCATCTGGACGCGTTTGCCTGGTCCGCTTCGGACATGCCCGGAATCGATCCCGACTTCTTGTGCCATCATCTGGCGATGGACAACATGGTGAGACCGGTGCGGCAAAGAAGGAGGAAATTTAATGAAGAGAAGAGGCAGGCGATCAAGGATGAGACCCAGAAACTCCTCGCTGCAGGCCACATCAGGGAAGTCCAGTACCCTGAGTGGCTGGCAAATGTCGTGCTGGTAAAAAAGAGCAACGGGAAATGGCGCATGTGCGTCGATTTCACCGATCTGAATAAGGCTTGCCCAAAGGATTCGTATCCTTTACCAAGCATTGATGCCCTGGTTGATAGTGCTGCAGGGTGCAAGCTGCTAAGTTTCCTGGATGCCTTCTCGGGCTACAATCAGATCAAGATGCATCCCATGGATGAAGAAAAAACAGCCTTCATGACGGAGAGGTCGTGCTACTGCTATAAGGTGATGCCGTTCGGGCTGAAGAACGCGGGGGCCACGTACCAGAGGCTGATGGATCGAGTACTTGCACCGATGCTGGGAAGGAACGTGCAAGCCTACGTTGATGACATGGTCGTGACCTCGCAGGAGAAAAGCAAGCACGTTGCAGACTTGGAAGAATTGTTCACGACGATCGCCAAGTTCAAGTTGAAGCTCAACCCGGAGAAATGCATTTTCGGCGTGGAGGCTGGAAAATTTTTGGGTTTTCTTTTAACTGAAAGAGGAATAGAGGCCAACCCGGACAAGTGTGCCGCCATCTTGGCGATGAGAAGCCCGACTACAGTGAAAGAAGTCCAGCAGCTGACGGGTCGGATGGCGGCCCTATCCCGCTTCGTGTCAGCGAGCGGAGAAAAGGGACATCCCTATTTCCAGTGTCTGCGGCGCAATAACAAGTTCGCTTGGACGAAAGAGTGCGAGGAAGCTTTCGTCAAGCTGAAGGAATATTTGGCGAGCCCGCCGGTTCTGTGCAAACCACTGGCGGGAATCCCTCTCAGGTTGTATTTCGCTGTGACTGAGAGGGCGGTGAGTGCGGTGCTCGCCCAGGACCAGGATCAGGCTCAGAAGCCTATTTATTTCGTGAGTAAAGTGTTGCAGGGCCCAGAAACGAGATATCAGGCCCTGGAGAAGGCTGCGCTGGCGGTGGTGTTTTCGGCGAGGAGGTTGCGCCACTACTTCCACAGCTTCACAATACTGGTGATGACTGACCTGCCCATCCAGAAGGTCTTGAAGAAGCCTGACGTTGCAGGAAGAATGGTGAAGTGGGCAGTGGAGTTGTCAGAGTTTGACATTAAATATGAGCCTCGAGGCCCGATCAAAGGGCAAATCTTTGCAGATTTTGTAGTCGAGCTCTCTTCAGAGGCGACGCGGGTTGAAGGAGACGATTTCCGTTGGGTACTCTCGGTGGATGGATCGTCAAACCAGCAGGGTAGCGGTGCTGGAGTCATATTGGAAGGACCCAACGGCGTGCTGATCGAACAATCGTTGAGATTCGCCTTCAAAGCCAGCAACAATCAAGCAGAGTATGAGGCGCTGATCGCCGGGATTCTGCTTGCTAAGGAAATGGGAGCCAGAGTGCTGATGGCTAAGAGTGACTCGCTGCTAGTCACAGGGCAAGTAACAGGCGAGTTCCAGGCTAAAGATCCACAAATGGCGGCTTACTTGGCGTATGTGCAGGAATTGAAGAGTTCCTTTGCCTCTTTTGAAGTGGTGCATGTGCCCCGAGAACAGAATGCCCGAGCTGACTTGCTTGCTAAGCTCGCCAGCTCAGGCAAGGGGGGTAGGCAGAGGACAGTGATTCAAGAAACTTTGAAGACGCCGAGGGCATTTGTAGCAGATCACCTGGTCCTTCAGATAAGCAGGTCGACGGAGAGAGCAGCGAGAAGCCATAAGTCTTTGACGCAAGAAACTCTGAGATCGCCGAGAATTAGAGCATGTCGAGGAGAGAAAGTGGACGTGATGCATGTCTGTGCCACCCACGAGCCAGACACTTGGATAACACAGTACAAGCGGTGCCTGGCGGATGGCCTCCTCCCGCTAGATCCAACAGAAGCTAGGAAGGTAAAGAAAAATTCTAGCAAGTATACATTGATTGATGGCGATCTGTACAGGTTTGGATTCACTCACCCACTCCTGGAATGTATACACGGCGAGAAGTGCACGAGGATTATGGCAGAGCTCCACGAAGGAATATGCGGAAGTCACGTCGGGGGTCGAGCTCTGGCCGCGAGGACTCTCCGTGCAGGCTACTATTGGCCATCCATGAGAGAAGATTGCAAGAAGTATGCCCAGTGCTGCAAACAATGCCAGCAGCACGCCGATTGGCACAAGGCACCTCCCGAGGAGTTGAAGTCGATCTATAGCCCTTGGCCGTTTCATACTTGGGGAATCGACATCCTGGGACCTTTTCCACTGGCGATCAGGCAGATGAAGTACTTGGTGGTGGCGATTGAGTATTTCACCAAGTGGATTGAAGCAGAACCAGTGGCCCAGATCACCGCGCACAGGATCGAAGGCTTTGTATGGAAGAATATTGTGTGCCGGTTTGGAGTGCCTAAGCGCCTGGTATCAGATAATGGGACTCAGTTTGCGAGCCACCTGTTGAAGAAGCTTTGCGAAGGGGTCGGAATTCAGCAAGTGTTTGCATCCGTCGAGCACCCTCAGACGAATGGCCAGGTGGAATCAGCTAACCGGGTGTTGCTGAGAGGTTTGAAGAGAAGGCTCGAGAAAGCCAAGGGAAGTTGGGCTGAGGAGGTACCCCGAATAGTTTGGGCGTACCACACCACCGAGCAGTCAGGAACCCATGAGACCCCGTTTAGCTTGGTCTATGGGTGTGATGCCATGATTCCAGTCGAGATTCAGGAGAGCTCGCCGAGATTCCAGAACTTTGTAGAGGAAGACTCGAATGAAGAGAGAAGACTGAACCTGGATCTGCTGGACGAAGTCAGGGAGGAGGCAAGGCTGAAGGCTGAGGCGGTGAAGAGAAGGGTCGAGCGAAGGTACAACTCAAAGGTGATGCCAAGGCAGTTTAGAGAAGGCAATCTAGTGATGAGAAAGGCCCACCAGTATGAGATGGAGAATAAGCTATCACCCAAGTGGACTGGACCGTTCAGAATAACCGAGGCACTCGGGAACGGAGCCTATCGCTTGGAGACGTTGGAAGGGGGGGCGATCCCTCGTACCTGGAACGCCACACACCTGAAGTTGTACTATAGCTAAGAGCTTTGTAAGTAAAGACAAACACAAATATTACATTGCAATGTCTCTGTTAAAACAGTTTCAAGGGGGCACTCTTTTTTCCCTAAGGAGGGTTTTTAATGAGGCCACCCAATAAAAGAAGAGTTTTCGAAAGTATAAGGTGTTTTCAGATTGCATATGTGTTATTTCCAAAAGTTTCGAAGAAAGACCTTGTCATTCGTACATGATTTAAGGCACGAAAAGATATGTCGCGTGTTTTCTAAAGTTTTAAAGTCCTCATCGTTTTTCGGCGATTAGAGGCACCAGTTAAGTTTTTGAAGTCCTCATCGTTTTTCGGCGATTAGAGGCACCAGTTAAGTTTTTAAAGTCCTCATCGTTTTTCGGTGATTAGAGGCACCAGTTAAGTTGTTAAGTCCTCATCGTTTATCGGCGATCGGAGGCACCAGATGAAAGACCTCCTCGCCGTCAAGCGAGTGCAGGCGAGAAAGAGGAAAGGTCCTCCGTGTTTCTGGGAGCGAGAAGATGTAACTCCCGGGGCAACGTAGAGGCAAGTTAAAGACCTCCTCGCCGTTGTGCGGGCGCAGGCGAGAAAGGTCCTCAGTGCATCCAGGGGGGAGGAGATGTACGCCCTGGGCAAGTTGAGGCACCGGATAAAGTCCTTATCGCCGTTGTGCGAACTAAGGCCCATCAAAGACCTCCTCGCCGACGAGCGAGTGCAGGCGTGAGAAAGAAAAGGTCCTCAGTGCATCCAGGGGGGAGGAGATGTACACCCTGGGCAAGTTGAGGCACCAGACAAAGTCCTTCTCGCCGTCGAGCGAGTTAAGGCCGTTTAAAGTCCTTCTCGCCGATGAGCGAGTTCAGGCGAGTAAAAGTCCTTCTCGCCGATGAGCGAGTTCAGGCGAGTTAAAAGACCTTCTCGCTTGTGTGCGGGTATAGGCAGGATAAAATCCTTCTCGTCTTGAACGAGTTCAGGTATGGCGAAGAGGGTGGAAGAAGCTTGGAAGGTGGCTAAGGTAGGTTCGAAGAGAACGCCTAGCCAGCCAGTCTCTAGCTCTGGGGTTCAGGGAGGTAAAGGAAGATCCCAAAGGGCATTTCTGCCTCAGATAAAGAAATGACTGCCAAAGCCTGAGGCTAAGGAAAGCTGGTGTTACCAAGAGGTCTAGGTGATCGCGAAAAGTTCAAACACGGCGAGAAGGTTGAAAGACTTGTTTGATAAAGCGGGTCGAGTGGGACGTTGTTTGAACCGATGTTTGGATCACAGTTCGTTGCTTGGAACTTTTTCTTACGATCAGGTTAGTGCCTCAGGGGTACAAGTTGTTTAAAGCGATTATTGCTTAAGTTTGAATCGGCTCGAAGCAGTTACGCCAAAGGTCATGTTTGCAAAATCGCTAAGTTAAACGCAGCAGAGTTAAACATACAAAGAAAGTAAAGCGCTCAAAAGAAGTCAGAAGAAATATCCAAGTTTCGCTATTGAAATAAGTAGCTGTTCAAAATACGTGTGCAAGAGTTTTTTACAAGGCAAATACAGGTGAATTTATAAAGAAGCAGATGGGGTGGAATTGGTTGAGCCTTCGGCGGGAACGACCTTTCCATCTACTACTTCATTGTTTAATGACACCATGCTGAGGTCGAGATCAGGGAATAGGCATGCGAACTGTTCTCGAGCGGCATCAAACCTGGCAACCAGAATCTGAGCGGAGCTTAGCTTAAGTTCTTCAATTTGCTTTTGAAATCCTTCAACCTGCTGCTTAAGCTCCTTGTTCTGCTGCTCCAGCTCTTCGACCTGTTTTCGGAGTTGTTTGTTGGTCTCTTGAGCTTGAAGAAGGTCGTCAGCCACCTTCTTGGATTCTGTTTGAGCTTGGGCCAACTCAACAGCCATCTTCACCTTCTCTTTGTTTGCCTCGGAGAGATCAGCCATGGCGTCGTCTCTTGCTTTCTCTACTTGCCCAAGTAGCTTCTCGCGGTCGATCGACCTTTGCTCCAGCTTCTGTACCTTATCGGCATTGGCTTGAATTTGAGCCTCCAGGTCGCTCGCCTTGGTACGTAGAGGCACGATTCTGCTTTCAAGTTCGACTTTTTCTTGGGCAAGTTCATGGACTTTGCGGCGAAGGTCAACAGCTTCCTTGCGCGCAAGCCTAAGCTCGGTGTTTAGGGCATCCTCCACTCGAGAATGTTCCATTTCCGCGAGCGTTAGGCTGAATGACACCTTCTCCACCTCGACCTTCATTGTGCTGTTCTCGGTCTTGAGGTTGTAGATATCATCCTGTAGCCGCCTGGTGGAGCTCTCCACAGCTCTCGTTATGATTGAAGGGATATCCTCTGCAATGGTTTTGAGTTTAGCAGTCAGAGGTTCCCACATCCTCGTGACCTCGAGGGAAAGATTTGCAGCTTGGAGAGGCGCCAGGGGGGCTTGTTGAGGGTTCTCGTCACCGCCTTCCTTAACAATATTTTCGGTGGTTGCTTCTTGGCGTGGCGACGCAATCGGGGACTCGGTGATTAGGATTGGAGAGGTGTGAGCGACCTCATCCCCGATTGGAACGATTCCTGCAGCTGAAGTGTTGGAAGGAGGGCCCCCTCCTGCTGATATATGTGGTGTAGAGGCGCTCGGGGGGTCCTCTAAGAAGTTTGGCTCTTGGGCCCCAGTTGCAGGTGGCGCAGTGGCCAATGGAACTGCTTGGACTGGTGGTGAAGGGGCTTGTAGTGCTGTTGGTGAAGGAGGAGGAGCGGGTGTTGATGGTGGTGTTAAAGCTGGAAGAGGGGGCGGGGCAGGTGGAGAAGATGGTGCCACCCTCTTCCTTTTCGTGACAAGGCCATCCTCTGTGACCTCGTCGTCCTCTTCCTCATCCTCTTGGACAACTTGGGGGGCCTTCCGCTTTGGCCTCTTAAGGACCAGTTTCTTTCGTTGGGTGGGCGCCTTAGGCGGTGATCGCCCCTGGATGATGGCCTTCTCGACCGCTGAGTTGGGAACCGTCTGGGAGCCGGTCGCCAACCCGTGGTTGCGGGCGAGCGCCTTTAAATCGGCGAGCATGTTCTTACCCAACATGGTGTCTACATGAAATGAAAGTGCATAAGTTAGCTCAAAGGAGAAAGGGGTAAGTGTACAAGACAATAAGACAGCAAAAGCAGGCATATGCAGAAAAGATAAAACCAAAGTCTTGTGTGTATCGCACAAGACGCCCAGAAACAATATCAGAAGCAATGTCAAGACAAAGATGTAGCGTCCTAACCTATTTGAAATTCCAACTGGTCCTCAAAGAACTCGAAGGAAATCAGGGTGGGGGTCAAGAATGTTATGTGGGCATCTGCCACCCTCTTCCAGAAGAGACAAAGGTCTCTGTCCAAAGCTCCCATGCTATCAGGACTTCTGGGCCTCCTGAAGCAGCTCTTGGACTCCTTTTTCCCCTTGTCCACCCTAACTGGTGTCCCAACGCCAAGCAGTTGCGTATGGGGTGGCCAAACGCTTGGTGGAACTCGCACCAGGCTTTCTTGTTAGGCCCTAACTTTTTGTCAGTCTTAGCGGGTATCTTCAATCTCTCCGCTATGTTGGGGACGACGATCAAGTCCTTCAACTCTACCACGAAGTTGAGCCTTGGTGGTACATTCTCCCTTGTGCGCCCCCTAGTTTGGGGCTTCCTGGGCTCGTAAACCTGCTGCTTCGCTAGAGCCCTCTTCTCTGTCATTGCCTCATGCACCCTCAGGGGTTGAGGTCAGCCTGACGCTCGCGGGCGCGTGGGAACAAGACACGCGCGCTTCTCATTGACTTCTCCCTCTACGGCAATATGAGCCACCGCTCGACGCCTTATCTTACCGAAAGTCTTGGGCAATTCCTAATGAGCGATTCGCTGACTGGTCCCGGCATGATCCCCTTCCTGAACGCGTGTACCATCATGGATTCATCCTTGGTGTTCAACCTCACCACTTGCGCCCCAAAACGGTTGAGGAACTCCTTCAGGGACTCGCCCTGATACTGCCTTACGTTAAAGAGATTGTAAGAAATGGGTAGGGGAGCCCGATTCACAATGTACTACTCTCTGAACAACTTAGAACGTTGCGCGAACTACATCACGTGGCCATCAGGGAGGCTGATGAATCAATCCATCGCCGTTCCCACCAGTGTGCCCATGAACAACTTGCATCACACCGCATCAGAGCCCCCAACCAGTATCATCTGCGTATGGAAGGCCTTGAGATGAGCCTTTGGGTCCTCTACCCCTGTGACGGTGGCTTTAGGCCCCACGAACATTGCGGGTATCACAACGTCCATAATCGCCTGCGAGAATGGCATTGGGAAATCCCTGGGTGGTGTCGTAGGTTATTGATCTTCCACCTCACGTTCCCCTGCTTGATTCTTGAATCCCTTGCACAATTCTACATTGGTTCTTTGCAATTCCTCATTTCTTGCTAGCGACGCAGCCAGATCAATCTGGATGCGTTCCTGATCCGCTCTTGATGCAGCCACCGTTTCTTGGAGGGCTTGCATCGTTTCCATTATCTGTTGCAGGGTGAGGCTTTCGCCTCCATTCAGTGCAACATATCCTTGCCTCGTATTTCTCATCTTGATGGATCTTTCTTGTTCATGCGGATGGGATAGAGTTTTAGATCGTGCCCCACGGTGGGCACCAAATGTTCCTGCCGGTTGACCCGATTATCTTCGTGCGTCTACGACAATCACACACCCAATTATCCCTACTTTCGTTCGTGCCTTTCTTAGATCAAACACCTGAAAATGCACAAACAAAGGGCGCCCTAGAGGCCGTTTGCACTCGACGCTCAAGTCAGTATATGGCTAGGAAACACCGAAAGTCAGTTGTAAAAAGCTCTGTGTGTATTCTATGTGTAAAGTTGCGTAAGAATTCGCGTACCTTATTAGGTTTAATACTACCTTTTATATACTCTAGGTTTTTCGTTGTTTCCGCTAACCACAATTAGGGTTACTAAGGGTGTGCCTTAGCGTCGTATCACCCATTCTTAGGGCAATCTAGCGCGTAAGGCTCCCTTACTAGAGTGCAACCTCCGACGGGATGACCACCGGGGTACCAACTTGTGCACCTAATTTCTGGGGCCATCCGTCCTGGGAGTGTCCTAGTTGTTCACGTGCCATGCATGCAGTTTACCCTTGGAACGTGACCCTCATGGGTCATATCTCTTCCAGTGGCTCTTTACTTGTGTTATGCCCAGACGCGTCATCCACACCACACACAAAGACCCCTCGTGATCTAGGCTTCTCCCTAACTGGTAACTGGTGTGTGGTTTGGGATCCACCTCTCGTGGCCCAGCTCTGCTGTTCGAGTCATCGATGTTCGATCTCTCATCGCCCTCACTATATTGCCAAGGACACATCAGCACATCCTGGTGATCAATGCCTGACTACTCTTCGACACCTTGACATACGTGTCTTGCGAGAAACTGGCCCACGCCGCTCGTGGGACACAGCTTACGTGGCCCCATCATTACTAGCAGTCAACAATGCCGGAGGACTGGTTGGTACAGAAATTGCTAATGGAAAATGATGAGAATCAAGTAAAGGAGGATTTTATTAATGAAGGAAGAGGCCATTCACCATCACACTTGAAGTTCTTCCTTCTAGTCTTCTCAAAATTAAAAGAAGACATAAAATAAAGTGAGGCCCAAATAATAAAGAATATTGTTGAAGGTGCTTAGAGGGAAACATTAGAAACCTCTATTGTTAAAGCATCTTTTAGTCTTTAGTTAAGAGTCTTAAGAGGGGGGGGGGGGTTGTTAGTAGATAGGTGTAGGAGTAAATAAGGAGGTGCCAAAGTGAGAGAAGGGATCACACCTTCCTCATGCTTTGTTTTAGGCGCAAATTCTAGAAGCTTTTTAGGAGGGAGTTTTTGAATTTGTGTAGCTTACATTTCAGCACCTTAGGTTATAAATAGAGGTGCTCTCTTTGTAAATTTCAGATTTGAATTTATCTAAAGAAACTATACTCAAAATTGGAGTGAGCATTTGGAGAGCTTTTGAGCCTTCTTCTCTAGTCTTATCTTGATGGATCAATGGAGTCCTCAAGTGGCGGCATCACTCTCATCTAGGAGCATTCCACACTTCTAGTGGCGAGATCATCCATCCTCCTTCCATCTTCATGAGCATTTCTTCTCTCCTTCCTTTCTCCTCTTTCTATTGTTTGTGTTAGCTTGTGTTCTTGAGTTTTGTTTAGGTGTTCTTGTTGTTTTTATGAGATTTTGGTTCGGCAGTTTTATATTTCTGTCCATTCATCTTGTTCCTTTGCTTTTCTTGCTCATTTGTTCGGTTCAATTTGACTACAATTGGTTCATCCAAATGAGTTTGGGATTTGGTACTAGTTTTTGGTGAGTTCTTGTCTTAGAACAATGATCCAACTCTAAGAAAAGTGCCTCTATAATGTCCAACTCAAGGTGATTCCTAAGAAGGTCAAGAACCTTTCTCTATATGGCTAGTGGAATCACATCAGAAAAGGATAAAAAAGTCCACAAGGTTGAAAACAATTTGTCAATCAAGTTGAATCCATATTTTGGAAAATTATTTGCTTTGCTAAGTGATAGCTAAAGATGCGTTTTCAATATCTCTTTTCT
The DNA here is from genome assembly GCF_000499845.2 of Phaseolus vulgaris. NCBI lineage: Eukaryota > Viridiplantae > Streptophyta > Magnoliopsida > Fabales > Fabaceae > Phaseolus > Phaseolus vulgaris. Next base: position 22,214,530 of record NC_023750.2, read on the forward strand.
GTTTTTTTTTTTCTTTTTAATACAAGTTTTTATTTATGAAAGAAATGACCATAGGTGGCAGCATACATAATTTCCAAGAACTTTCAATTTTCACAAAATTTTTTAGGTTGGATTCAATATAATTGAAAACTTGAAATCATGTGTTTGGAACTTTAAATCTATTTCTACTAAAAACTTGTTTCTAATTACTTTGCAAACTTCACAATTAAAAGCAAGTAAGTATAATCAAAACAAGAACGCCTAGAACACTAATGAACACAAGACTTAAAGAAAAAGGCAAGATCAACAAAAGACATAACAAGAAACATATTTAAAAGCGAAATAGGCTATGAATATAAGAAAACCGAATCAACACCGATTTTTTTTTTCCAAGAATTAAAGGGCTGGAAAAGGTACTTGAATTTAAAGACAAGAAAGTAAAGGTACTTGAATTTAAAGACAAGAATTAAAGGTGCTAGAATGTAAAGAAATTGTAAAGTGCCGAATCAACTCAAGCCAATTAAGCATAAGAACCTAAGCTCTGATAACCACATGATGTGAGTTGATATTAGGATTGTTCATTTAGGTGACACTTTAGATTTATGATTGAGATTGTTATGCAAATAATAGTGAAAAACCTAAGGAAAATCCCCACTAGACATTAACTTAACCAAGTGGTTAAGTAGATGTGAAGGTTCATTTCACAAAGGTAAAAGGAAAAAGACAATTATAGGTGATGATGATGACAAGATACGGTGTGGAATTAAGCATGGATAACAATTATAAAGACAATGACCGAATGAATAAAAGGAAACCAAAAGAAGAACATATTTATGAATTGAATGGAATGACAATGGAAGGAAAAGATGAAGGAAAAGGAAGCTTATGAGGTTGTTCTATCATAGGCATTGGGGTTGTTCTCCTTCAAGAGGGCCACCACTTAGCTTATTTTAGTGAGAAACTCAAGGGGAGTCATCTCAACTACTCCACCTATGATAAGGAACTTTATGCTCTTGTTAGAGCCTTGCAAAATTCGCAACACTACTTTTTTCCAAAGGAGTTTGTGATACATAGTGATCATGAATCCCTTAAATATTTGAAAGGCCAAAGAAAGCTTAACAAGAGACATGCTAAGTGGGTGGAGTTACTTGAGCAATTTCCTTATGTGATCAAACATAAGCAAGGTAAAATAAATGTGGTTACAAATGCGCTTTCAAGAATATATACCTTGTTAAATGTTTTGGATGGTGAATTCTTAGGATTTGATCACATAAAGGAAATTTGTAAAGATGACCTTGATTTCTCTCTCATCTATCAAGAGTGTTTAAAAGGAGGGCACAACGACTTTTCATCCATGATGGTTTTCTTTTCAAAGGAAAAAGACTTTGTGTTCACCAAGGGTGTTTACGAAAACTCTTGTTAGAGAGGCACATGAGGGAGGACTTATGGGACACTTTGGGGTAGCTAAAACTTTAGATACATTGCATGAACATTTCTTTTGGCCTCACATGCGCAAATCCGTACATAGCTTCAATGATAAATGCATAGCATGCAGGAAGCCTAAATCTAAAGTGCAACCCCATGGTTTATATACCCCTCTTCCCATCCCTACTATGCCTTGGGTAGACATTTCCATGGATTTTATCTTAGGTCTTCCCAAGACATCCAAGGGTATGGATTTTTTCTTTGTGGTAGTGGACCGCTTTTCTAAAATGGCTCACTTTATTCCATGCCACAAAGTAGATGATGCTTGTTTTGTTGCAAATCTCCTTTTTAAGGAATTAGTTAGTTTACATGGGCTTCCTAGAAGTATTGTATCTGAAAAAGATTCAAAGTTCTTAAGTCACTTTTAGAGGACTTTATGGGGAAAACTTGGAACTAAACTCTTGTTTTTCTACTACTTGCCATCCCCAAACTGATGGTCAAACAAAAGTGGTTAATAGAACTTTCGGTCAAATGTTACGGTGTGGGAGAATTTACTATCTCATATTGAGTTTGCATGTAATAGAGTATTCAATTCTACTATTGCTCACACCCCTTTTGAGTTGTCTATGGGCTCAATCCCCTTACACCTCTTGACCTTCTTCCTATTCCTGTACTTGATGAGGTGTTATCAAAAGATGGTTTTGAGAAAGCTTCTTTTGTTAAAGACTTGCACCACCACATCGAACAACAAATTGAAAGGAAGGTAGGTAAGTATGCTGAGCATGCCAAGAAAGGATGCAATACATTGATCTTTCAACCTAGGGAGTGGGTTTGGCTACACTTGAGGAAGGATAGATTCCCTACTTATAGGAAGTCCAAACTTATGCCACGTGGTGATGGTTCTTTTCAGGTCATCAAGAGGATTAATGACAATGCCTATGAGTTGGATCTGCCTAATACATATTTAGGAAGTCATTCTTTTAATATCAGTTATGTGACTCCTTTCTCTACAGGTCTTCCAAATTCGTGCCAACCAATGATGAAGACCAAGCTCAAACCATGACCTCAACACCTAAAGACTACCGTTCGAGTCAACTAACGAACGAGTCAACCGGCGAGAACAACTGTCAAGTCAATTCAACTGATTGTTTCAACAAAACAACCGATTGTTTTTCTGAAAAGCTTAAAAAAAATTTGTTTAATATGTTTTAAATGATCCTAACTACATTGGCTCCTTTATTAAATGCTTTTGACCACTTGGTTTATCTATATAAAGGTGGTTTTACGCTTCTAATCTTGGAGTAAGAAAAAGAGTTTATCAAAACAGTTTTTCCTAGATTTGAAAGAGTTTTGGATCATTCTTAAGTGTGTGGAATAGGATTGGGTTGTAATTCTGAACTTTAAGCTTTGTAATACCCAGGTGTGTATTCTATTCCCTTCTTCCTTAATTACTACATTTTTGTATTTGTGTTTCCAAGGACTGTTGTGTGTTCTTGAGGTGTTCAAGATCAACATTCTTGGTGTGGTTTGCCAAAGGTAGTGTGTTTCTTAGGGGGTTCAAGGTCACTACTTTGGTGTGTGTTGTTTGTAATCTGGTTTTGATTGCATAGTGGATTACCCAGTGGTTTCTGGGGACTGGATGTAGCTCTTGGTGTAAGAGTGAACCAGTATAAATCTATTTGTGTGATTCTCTCTTTCGCTGATCTCACATATATGTGTTTTAAGTTGTTTTTATTAACTGCTGATAAAAACAATCGGTTGAATAGCAAAAACAATCGGTTGATTTTCTGGAAATCAACTAAAACAACTTTGTGCATTGTTTTCCTTAGTTTCTTTCTCTGTGATTCTTCATTGGCTTTCATTATAACTTCGAAGTTTTCGAAAATCTTTCATAAACAATTCACCCCCCTCTTGTTTAAGGCTATATATTCTAAAAATTGACATCAAGAGCTTGGTACTTGAAAAATACTCAAGTTTGATCTTAAATTATTTTTTTTATGGCTGAAAAATTACCCTTTGGGGATGGTGCATCAATAAACAGACCACCTTTATTCTATGGTTTGAATTACCAATTTTGGAAGGTACGTATGAAGATCTTTGTTGAATCTCTTGATAAAGGAATATGGGATGCAATTGAAAATGGCCCTTCCATTCTTAAGTTTGAAAAGGATGATGTTTTTATTGAAAAACCTTGGTCCCAAAGGACTGATGTAGAAAACAAAAGAACAAAGTTTGATTGCATTGCAAAAAAATATTATCACCTCTGCCTTAAATTCTTATGAGTTTTTTAGGGTATCAAAATGTGGATTTGCTAAGGAGATGTGGGATACACTTGAAGTAACTCATGAGGGAACCAATGAAATAAAGAGAGCAAGAAGAAGAAGTCAAGCAAGAAGGAAAAGAAAGCAAAATAAAAAAGAAGCCAATCTGTGTTTGATGGCCAAGGAAGAAGATGATACAAGTAGTGTAAGTTCTTGTACTTCTTTAAATGCTCAAACTTATAGTCAACTTCTTCAAGCTTTTAAAGAAACACATGAGGAAGCTAATCGTTTGGCATGCTTAAACAACCAATTGAAAGGGTTGAATAAATGGCTTGAAACCAGAGTCAAGGCACTAGAAGAAGAGTTTGACAATTCAAAAACTGATTTTAAAAATCTTGAAATGCTTTATAAGAACTCTTCTTGCAAGTGTGACTCTCTTGTTTGTGAAAATTTTAAATCTTTTGAAAAGAAGGTTCACTACCTTGTGAAAATTGTGGATAAGCTTTCAAAGGGTAAATCCAACTTTGAGAATGTCTTAGCATCTCAAAATTGTGTTTTTGGAAAAGCAGGTTTAGGTTTTAATCCACAGAGCAAGTTTTCAAAGCCTTTTTCAAAACCGCTAGAAAAACAACCGATTGAAAAATCAGATTAACCGGTTTTACATGCTTTTATTACATGAAGAGAGGCCACTCTGTTAGATTCTACAATATTAGGAAATATTATATTCCTAAAGGTATTTTGAAATGGGTTCCTAAGGTTTCTGAGGTTCCTAAGACTTCTACTAACATCATTGGACCCAAATTCATAAGGGGACCAAATCTCGCTTCTTAATCTTTTCTTGTAGGTATCCTTGGCAGCCAAGAATCTTTTTTAGGCTTGAAGAATGACTCCTAAAGGGAAGTATATCAAGAGCAAAGACAATCTTTGTACCTACAGTTTTCAATTGTATATGTCTTGTAGGGTTCTTTGAATGTTGATCCTGCCTGTTGACCAGAACGTAGGAGCTTGCCTCGTCACAGGATCGACTTGCGCACCGCTTCCAACGTCCGTCCCTCTCCGAGATCCACTTCAAGAACCTGCAAAAGAACAGAGCGGCGCCGCTGCGGCCGATCGCACTCCAACGCCCAAGTCAGTAGCCGAACCACCAAATACTAAGAGAACAAGAACCGTGCAAATTCTCTCTCACAGTGTGCTCTAGAACTCGCAAGCGTAAAGAGTATAATCTGAACGTGCGTACCTCAGAAAGTTCGTTAAGAACTCTTATATACCTGGTTACTTTCTCTCTCCTGGCAGTTACAGACTTGGACACGTGGCTCGCATCTAGTCGTACACGTGCCTTCATCTGGAACCTCCTTGACTTGGGCGCTGCTTCTACTCTCGTTTTGCTAAGTTACCTATGCATGGTACTGCCCAGTACATAGCTAACTTGGGAGTGCGATCTCTACTGGAACTGGCGAGTTAGGGTGCCTTCGTACACCTTCTCTGTGGTCTCGTCGGCCGCCTTCATAATCTGCACCACCTTCATCTCTGGCGATGTGCTTTCTCTGGCGATCTCCAATCTCAAGGTCGCCTGAGTTTACATCTGGCGACTTCATCTCCAACCTGGTGATCGCCGGTTCTGGTATGCTGGAGATCGGAACACGCCAACTTAATAACTGGCGACTTCACGAGCCCCCCGACTTCCTTCCCTTCTGCCAACCTGGCGCCTTGTCAATACGCCTATACTGTAGCGGGATGCCACGTCATCACTTCCGACTACCAGGGCGGTACACAAGCCCCCCAGTCTTAAGCGAAGACTTGTCCAGCGAAAAGACTAGAGGAGTCACGTCAACACCGGTCTACGCGGCACTGACGCAGAATTCCAAGCGGTTGTACCTGCTGCTTCTCTGACGCTCCACCAAACCCCTCACCCATCGTTCGACACGTGGCTTCATCAACGGTTACCTTCGGCTACCGTTTGCGCTTCCCAAACCCATTTCGAAAAAACTCTTAAACCCATTTTCACTCCACACTGTTCCATCACTTTCCCTCGTATTCACGAACGCTCTAACCTTCTTCTGCAAAAAACTCTCAGCGCTCTCCAACATTCTGAATCACCATCATCCTTCATCGTCTTCCTGATCCTCAAAAGGTACCTACTTTCCTTCTTCTGCTGGTTTTTCTTGCATTTTAACCGATTCGCATCATCCTGTAACTGTCTGGTGCATACGCTGTGGGTTGCTTTTTCCATTTCTCCCTCTACGTAACTTAGGGCTTCGTCAATCATCGCAACGAACCTACGTTCGTTCGTTTTTCACCTTCCTTCCATGATCGAGTCAGCCTCTGTGACCCCTGACCATTTTTTCCTTTTCTTCTTCCTTTGCAGCTGCAACAATGACTCGCACAAAGATCACCCCGAATCCTCCTCCTTCATCACGAAACCCTTCTTCACAAGCACACGACCCACCACGAGTCCGTGGCGCTTCATCTTCCCAGGCTGAGAGGCCTGCGTCTTCCCGCCCCAACCTGGCCCAGGCGACTCCACCTATCGCCGGAGGACCCCCGTTTCCCTGCCAGACTTCGAAAAACTCTACCCATGGGCCAACTCGACCCTGTTGAGGGAAACGTCTTCCGTGAACACTGCTGGAGCAGTCTTGCGATTGACTAAGGGGGATGAGCCTCATCAATCATTTCATAAGGAGCACGATGAAAAGATGATAGTGCTACCTTGCCCCCCCGATCTGCCCGTTTGCGCCGACGATAAGGTGAGCGTTGACGGGCCCTTCTGCTTCGTCTACACAACCTTATTCAAGAAGGTGAAGCTCAAGTTCCCTTTCACCCGTTTCGAAAGGGAGCTCCTTACCGAGCTCAACATCGCCGCCACCCAGCTCCATCCCAACAGCTGGGCGTTTGTGCGAGCGTTCCAAGTGATGTGCGACCATCTGGGGTTGCCCGCATTCGTAGACGTGTTTCTATTCCTCTTTGAAGCCAAACACCCAGGAGACCGCCTGTGGGTTAGCTTGAATGCGATTGCTGGGAGGTCAATCTTCTCCATCTTCCAGCAATCCTATAAGGACTGGAAAGGGAAGTTCGTCCAAGTGCGCCCTAACGACAAAGACGACTCCCTACTCGATGGCTTCCCCTTGTACTGGGTGGACAAGGGGAAAAAAGAGTCCAAGAGCTGCTTCAGGAGACCCAGAAGTCCTGATAGCATGGGAGCGTTGGACAGAGATCTCTGCCTTTTCTGGAAAAGGGTGGCGGATGCCAACATCACCTTCCTTACCACCACCCTGATCTGCTTCGAATTCTACGAGGACCAACTCGAAATTCGAATAGGTTAGAACATTTAAACTGTTGTTTTAATACTGCTTCTGTTTAACTGTTTCTGGGCGTCTTGTGCGTTATGCGCAAGACTTTGGGTTTGTTTTTCTGCACCGATCATCTGCTTCGCTGCACACTGCCTTATGCACTTATTTTCTTTCTGAGTTAACCCATGCATTTTCGTTCTATGCAGATAACATGCTGGGCAAGGGTATGCTCGCTGAGTTGAGGGCGCTCGCCCGAACCCACGAGTTGGCGACGGGCTCTCAAACGGTGCCAAATTCTATGGTGGAGATCGCCGCCACTCAGGACCGATCGCCACCTAAGGGCCCAGCACCCTCCGACGTCCAACCCGCCGCCCAGCGGAAGAAACTTGTCCTCAAGAGGGCTAAGAGGAAAGCTCCCCAGATAGTCCAAGAGGATGAGGAAGAAGATGATGAGGTCACCGAAGATGGCCTCGTTACAAAGAGGAAGAGGGTGGCACCTTCTTCACCACCTGCCCCGCCCCCTCTTCCAACCTCAACACCGCCATCAACACCTGCTCCGCCTCCAACAATGCCATCTCCACCAGCTCCCGCCTCCCCAGTCCAAGCCATTCCATTGGCAACTGCGCCACCTGCGGTCGAGGCCGCCGAAGACAACTTCTTGGAGGACCCCCCAAGCGCCTCCACGCCACATGCATCAGCTGGAGGGGGTCCTCCCTCTAACGCCTCAGCTGCAAATGCCGCTCCAACCGGGGATGAGGTTGCCCATACCTCTCCGATTCTGATCACCGAGTCCCCGACGTCGCCACCACGCGCAGAAGCACCCACTGAAGAACCAACCAAAGAGGGTGGCGACGGAAACCAACAACAGGCCCCACCAGCGCCTCTCCAAGCAGCAAACCTCCCTCTCGAGGTCACGAGGATGTGGGAGCCTTTGTCCGCTAAGCTGAAGACGATAGCGGAAGACATTCCCGCCATAATAACTAGGGCGGTGCAGAGCTCCACCAGGAAGCTCCAGGACGACCTCTTCAACCTCAAAACAGAGAACAACACCATGAAGGTTGAGGTGGAGAAGTTGTCCTTCAACTTGACGCTCGCGGAGATTGAACACTCCCGAGTAGAAGACGCAATGAGCACTGAGCTAAGATTGGCGCGCAAGGAGGCCACTGATCTCCGCCATAAGGTGCAGCAACTGGCTCAAGAAAAGATTGAACTGGAGAGCAAGATTGTGCCTTATCGCGTCAGGGTGGCAGACCTGGAGGCTCTCATAAAAACTGACGCCGCCAAGGTGAAGAAATTGGAGCAAAGGTCAGCCGACCGAGAGACCCTCCTTGGAAAGGTGGAAAAGGCGAGGGATGACGCCATGGCTGAGCTTGCTGAAGCCAACAAGAAAAATGGGGAGCTGGCCGCCGAATTGGGACAAGCGCAAGCATAATCCAAGAAGGTTGCTGAAGACCTTCTCCAGGCTCAAGAAACCAATGAACAACTCAAGAAACAAGTTGAAGAGCTGGAGCAGCAGAATAAGGAGCTGAAAGAGCAAACTGAAGATCTCAAGAAGCGGATTGAGGAACTTCAGAAACAGATTGAAGAACTCAAGCTGAATTCTGCTCAAATTCTAGCTGCTGGATTCGAAGCTGCGCGGGAACAATTTGCCTGCTTGTTCCCCGACCTGGACCTCAGCATGGTGTCTCTTGATAACGAGGTAGTGGATGGAAAGGTGGTTCCTGCTGAAGATTAATCGATTCTCTCCATCTGCTACCTTCGTGCCTTTCCCTTGCATATACTTCTGTAATAAACTCACATTTTCTTGGACATGTATTTATCAAGTTGGCGTGTATTTTTTTGAACTGATACTTTGCTTAACGAAGTTACTTTCGCATTTCTTCTTGTAACCCCTTTGTTTACCTTTAACTTTCCTTGCATGATTTACTTTCAACGAAATAACTTAGTAATCTCGTAGGCACGATCTTGTACTTGGCTGTTTCGAACCATCTCAACTTCGAATAATAATCACATTTATCAACTCGTAACTTAAGGCAATAAACCTTAGCGTAAAATGATACCTTAAGCAATGGACTTTAACTCAACCCCTGGCTTTATAACACCGCTACACCCGATCTGCTTCATCAAAGCGGGTTTTTGACTTCTCTCCATTGCTTGATCGTTTCCTGGTCGCCAGAGACTCTTGGCAACACCAGCTTCTTCCTGCCTTCACACCTTGGCCATTGCTCTTTCATCTGGGGGTAGAGGCGCCTTTCGGATCCTTCTCCACCTCCTTGTGCTTCAGAGCAAGAGACCGGGTGGCTAGGCGTTCTCTTCGAACCTGCCTTAGCCACCCTCAGAACTTCTTCCACCCTCTACACCATACCTGAACTCGTTCGAGACGAGAAGGATTTTATCTTGCCTGAACTCGCTCATAGGCGAGAAGGTCTTTAACTCGCCTGAACTCGCTCTTAGGCGAGAAGGTCTTTAACTCGCCTGAACTCGCTCATAGGCGAGAAGGTCTTTAAATCGTGCCTCTACATTGCCCCAGGGGTTACATCTCCTCCCCCCTAGAAACACTGAGGACTTTTACTGGTGCCTCTACTTTGCCCCAGGGGTTACATCTTCTCACCCCCAGAAACACTGAGGACTTTTACTCTTTCTCGCCTGCACTCGCTCGACGGCGAGGAGGTCTTTTACTTGCCTCTACATTGCCCCAGGGGTTACATCTTCTCGCCCCTAAAAACACTGAGGACTTTTACTCTTCCTTGCCTTCACTCGCTCAGCGACGAGGAGGTCTTTAACTTGCCTCAGGACGCGCGAGGGCGTTGAGGTCTTTTAACTGGTGCCTCCGATCGCCGAAAGACGATGAGGACTTAAAACTTTAACTGATGCCTCCAATCGCCGTAAAACGATGAGGACTTAAAAACTTTAACTGATGCCTCCAATTGCCGAAAAACGATGAGGACTTAAAAACTTTTTAGAAAGCATGCAATATATCTTTAACTCGCCTTGAGCCACGTACAAGTGACAAGGTCTTTCTTCAAAACCTTTTTGGAAAACAGCAAGCATGCAATCTGAAAACGCCTTATACTTCGTAAACTCTTCTTTTATTGGGTGGCCTCATTAAAAACCGTCCTTAGGGAAAAAAGAGTGCCCCCTTCAAACTGTTTTATCAGAGACATTGTAATGTAACTTTTGTGTTTGTCTTTACTTACAAAGCTCTTAACTATAGTACAACTTCAGGTGCGTGGCGTTCCAAGTGCGAGGAATCGCCCCTCCTTCCAGCGTCTCTAAGCGGTAGGCGCCGTTCCCGAGCGCCTCGGTTATTCTGAACGGTCCCGTCCACTTAGGCGACAGCTTATTCTCCATCTCGTACTGGTGGGCTTTTCTCATCACCAGGTCGCCTTCTCTAAATTGTCTTGGCATCACCTTCGAGTTATATCTCCGTTCAATCCTTCTCTTCACCGCCTCAGCCTTCAATCTCGCCTCTTCCCTGACCTCGTCCAGTAGATCCAGGTTCAGCCTTCTCTCTTCATTCGAGTCTTCTTCTACAAAGTTCTGGAATCTCGGCGAGCTCTCCTGGATCTCTACTGGAATCATCGCATCACACCCATAGACCAAACTGAACGGGGTCTCATGGGTTCCTGACTGCTCGGTGGTGTGGTATGCCCAGACTATACGGGGTACCTCCTCAACCCAACTTCCCTTGGCTTTCTCGAGCCTCCTCTTCAATCCTCTCAGCAACACCCGATTGGCTGACTCCACCTGGCCATTTGTCTGAGGGTGCTCGACGGATGCAAACACTTGTTGAATTCCCACCCCTTCGCAAAGCTTCTTCAACAGGTGACTTGCAAACTGAGTCCCATTGTCCGACACCAGGCGCTTAGGCACTCCAAACCAGCACACGATGTTCTTCCACACGAAACCTTCGATCTTGTGTGCGGTGATCTGGGCCACTGGTTCTGCTTCGATCCACTTGGTGAAATATTCAATTGCCACCACCAAGTACTTCATCTGCTTGATCGCCAGCGGGAAAGGTCCCAGGATGTCGATTCCCCACGTATGAAACGGCCAAGGGCTGAAAATCGACTTCAACTCCTCGGGAGGCGCCTTGTGCCAATCGGCGTGTTGTTGGCACTGTTTGCAGCACTGCGCATACTTCTTGCAGTCTTCTCTCATCGTTGGCCAGTAGTAGCCTACACGGAGAGTCCATGCGGCCAGAGCTCGACCCCCGACGTGGCTTCCGCATATACCTTCGTGGAGCTCCGCCATGATTCTCGTGCACTTCTCGCCATGTATACATTCCAAGAGCGGGTGAGTGAACCCAAACCTGTACAGATCGCCATCAATCAGGGTGTACTTGCTAGAATTCTTCTTTACCTTCCTAGCCTCAGTCGGATCCAGTGGGAGAAGGCCATCTGCCTGGCACCGCTTGTATTGGGTTATCCAAGTGTCTGGCTCATGGGTAGCGCAGACCTGCATCACGTTCACCTTCTCTCCCCGACATGCTCTGATTCTCGGCGATCTCAGAGTTTCTTGCGTCAGGGACTTATGGCTTCTCGCTGCTTTCTCCGTCGATTTGCTTATCTGAAGGACCAGGTGATCTGCCACAAATGCTCTCGGCGTCTTCAGAGTTTCTTGAATCACCGTCCTCTGCCTACCCCCCTTGCCTGAACTGGCGAGCTTAGCTAGCAAGTCAGCTCGGGCATTCTGCTCTCTGGGCACATGCACTACTTCAAAGGAGGCAAAAGAACTCTTCAACTCCTGCACATATTCCAGATAGGCCGCCATTTGCGGATCTTTAGCCTGGAACTCACCTATTACTTGCCCTGTGACTAGCAGCGAGTCACTCTTAGCCATCAGCACCCTAGCTCCCATCTCCTTGGCCAGCAAAATTCCGGCGATCAGCGCCTCATACTCTGCTTGATTGTTACTGGCTTTGAAGGCAAATCTCAAAGATTGCTCGATCAGCACGCCATTGGGCCCTTCTAGAATGACCCCAGCACCGCTACCCTGCTGGTTCGACGATCCATCCACCGAGAGTACCCAACGGAAGTCGTCCCCCTAAACTCGTGTCGCCTCAGACGAGAGCTCGACCACGAAATCTGCAAAGATTTGCCCCTTGATCGGGCCTCGGGGCTCATACTTGATGTCAAACTCTGACAGCTCCACTGCCCATTTTACCATCCTTCCCGCAACATCGGGTTTCTTCAGCACTTTCTGGATGGGCAGGTCAGTCATCACCAGTATGGTAAAGCTATGGAAATAGTGGCGCAACCTCCTCGCCGAAAACACCACAGCTAGCGCAGCCTTTTCCAGGGCCTGATATCTCGTTTCGGGGCCCTGCAACACCTTACTAACAAAATAAATAGGCTTATGTGCCTGATCTTGGTCTTGGGCGAGCACCGCGCTCACCGCCCTCTCAGTTACAGCAAAATACAACCTGAGAGGGATTCCCACCAGCGGCTTGCATAAAACCGGCGGGCTCGCCAGATACTCCTTCAGCTTGGCGAAGGCTTCCTCGCACTCCTTCGTCCAGGCAAACTTGTTATTGCGCCTTAAGCATTGAAAATAGGGATGGCCCTTCTTTCCGCTAGCTGACACAAAGCGAGACAGGGCTGCCATCCGACCTGTTAGCTGTTGAACCTCCTTTACCGTAGCTGGGCTCCTCATCGCCAGGATGGCGGCACACTTATCAGGGTTGGCCTCTATGCCTCTTTCAGTTAAGAGGAAGCCCAAAAACTTTCCAGCCTCCACGCCGAAAATGCAATTCTCTGGATTAAGCTTTAACCTGAACTTGGCGATCGTCGTGAACAATTCTTCCAAGTCTGCAACGTGCTTGCTTTTTTCCGGTGAGGTCACGACCATGTCATCGACGTACGCTTGCACGTTCCTTCCCAGGATCGGTGCAAGTACTCGATCCATCAACCTCTGGTACGTGGCCCCCGCGTTCTTCAGTCCAAACGGCATCACCTTGTAGCAGTAGCACGATCTCTCCGTCATGAAGGCTGTCTTCTCTTCATCCATGGGATGCATCTTAATCTGGTTATACCCCGAGAAGGCATCCAGGAAACTCAGCAACTTACACCCTGCGGCACTATCTACCAGGGCGTCTATGCTTGGTAAAGGATACGAATCCTTTGGACAAGCTTTGTTCAGGTCGGTGAAATCGACGCACATGCGCCATTTCCCGTTACTCTTCTTCACCAGCACGACATTCGCCAGCCACTCAGGGTACTGGACTTCCCTGATGTGACCTGCAGCAAGGAGTTTCTGTGTCTCATCTCTAATCGCCTGCCTCCTTTCTTCGTTGAACTTTCTTCTTCTTTGTCGCACTGGTCTCACCAAGCTGTCCATCGCCAGATGATGGCACAGGAAGTCGGGATCAATTCCGGGCATGTCCGAAGCGGACCATGCAAACGCGTCCAGATGCCGCTCAATCACCTTGGCGATCTGGTCCTGGAGCTCGACCTCCAGAGATCTTCCCAGCTTGAATATTTTTCCCCCGATCTCTTTCTCGAGCCACTACTCGACAGGTTTTGGCCTGGATTCCCTGGCGATCACCGCCCTGGCGATTCCCTGCTCTCTCGCTTCCTCAGGGCGATTCCGCGCCTCTTCCTCCTCCAGACCAGCGTTTCCCTCCCCCAGCTCAGCGTCCACCATCTCCACGTCCCTTCCGGCGGTCTCTTCTGCTACCGTCGATCTGGGCTTCATACCGGGAGGTGGGGTAGTTGTTACATAACTCACTGATCTCTTGTTTTTCAGGCTATTCTCATAGCACTTTTTTGCTTCTTTCTGATCAGACTTGATCGTGATCACCACCCCCTCCATAGATGGCAACTTCACCTTCATGTGCCGAGTCGACGGTATAGCGCCTATCCTGTTAAGCGTGGGCCTTCCCAACAGGATGTTGTATGCTGAAGGAGCGTTTACAATGAGGTACTTGATTTTCTCCGTCCTCGAACCAGCCTCATCTGTAAACGTGGTTCTCAACTCAATGTACCCCCGACCTCCACCTGGTCACCAGCGAACCCATATAGGCACCCTCCATAGGGCCTTAGCTGGTCAAGGGCAACTCCAGCTGCGTGAAAGACGGCCAGAACATCACGTCTGTCGAGCTTCCTTGGTCCACCAGAACTCTGTGGACCTTCCTTCCCACCGTAATCAACGAAATGACTTTGGATCGTTGTCATGGGGCACAACGTCCCGAAGATCCTGCTTGGTGAACGTAATGTCCACCTCCGGCGAGTGATCTTCGAACATATCCACCGTCATCACCGACCGCGCGTACTTCTTCCTCTGCGATGCGGTGCATCCACCTCCTGAGAAGCCTCCTGCGATGGTGTGGATTTCCCGTGGATGGGCATCTCGTGTTGCTGGGCTTCTCCACCTGCTGGCTGGGAACTCGACGCTCCCCCCGTTCTTCTGTCCAGCAGATAGTCATTTAGGAACCCGCTCTTAACCAGATCATCGAGCTGATACCCTAAGGACAAACACGAGTCCAAAGTGTGGCCAAAGCCTTGGTGAAACTCACACCAGGCGTCTGGCTTTGGTCCGAGCACCTTGTCACCCACCTTCTCAGGCGCTTTCAACCTGGCAGATATATTGGGAATGGCGATCAGGTCCGCCAATCCCATAACAAACTTGTGCTTAGGCGGGCGATTGTATTCCCGGCGTGCTGGTTGCTGGCGTCCTTGGCCCCTCCCCTTGTTCCTCCTATCATAAGGATGGCGAGTCCTCTGGTCCTTCCTGGCCGTCGCCGCTATTTCCAGCACCCTTTGCGGCTGGATCCTGGTCTGGGCACGTGGCCTAGCGGGAGCCACGCTCCCTCTCTTCTCAGCGACCTCACTTCGTCGGCGATGTGAGCCACCGCAAGTCGCCTGACCTCAGCAAACGTTGCAGGGTGAGCCCTGATCAAGGCCTCGCAGAATGGTCCTGGCAGCACGCCCTTCTTGAATGCATAGACCAGTATTTCTTCATCTTTGGCCGGCGATCTGACCATCTGCGCTCCAAAGCGATTCAGGTAGTCTCTGAGGGACTCTCCCTGTACTGCCTTATATCAAACAAATCATAAGACACCCTGGGCGGTGCCTTGTTCACGATGTATTGCTCGACGAAAACCTTCGAGAACTGCTGAAAACTGGTTATGTGACCGTAGTAGGCTCACAAACCACTCCAACGCCGTTCCCTGGAGCGTGCTTACGAACATCTTGCAATACACGGCGTCTGACCCTCCCGACAGCATCATCTGCGTATGGAACGTGGTCAGATGAGCCTCTGGATCCTCCACGCCGGTAAAGACAGCCTTGACAGGACCACGCTCGTAGAATGGGCGTGTCAGTAATCGCCTGAGCGAAAGGCATAGGAAAAACACGAGGTGGCGACGACGGCGAGACCTCTTCAGCAATAGGACGCCCTTGCTGCTCCTGAAGAGCTTGACGAAGCTCCTCATCACCTTGGTAAGCTCATCATTCCTGGCCCGGGAGGCGGCCAGGTCCTCATGCATTCGCGCCTGCTCTATGCGCGAGGCTTCCACAGTCGCCTGCAACGAGCGCATAATGGCTACCATCTGCGCCATGGTCATGGCGGCGTCGCCTTCAGCAGCGACAGGCGCCACGGGGCTCGAACGATTGCTTCTCATTTTTCTCATGAACTTAACGAATCACAGAATGCAGCGAACAACACTTGCTTCAGCTACGATCGATTCAGCGATCAATCGGAAGGAAACCGCCGAAACTCCGCAAGGAAACTCAAGAACACCGCAACCTTCAAAGAAACCTGCAACTCCACCGGAAACCACTGCTCTTCCCACGGATAACCCAACGAGCGGAAGAACTCAACTCCACCGAACAAACTACGCGTAAACAGCAGGAAAACCTTTCTTCACCGATCGAAAAACCCAAACGAACGTATAAAACGCGAATTTACCTGAACAAATTTCAAGCAAAAAGCGAACGATGGTGCACCAGCACACAACACGCAGAAAACTCGAAAACCTTCAAGAAACTCACGCTGTGGATGGAGCAAGTTTTACACAGCCCCACGTGGGCGCCTGGATGATCCTGCCTGTTGACCAGAACGTAGGAGCTTGCCTCGTCACAGGATCGACTTGCGCACCGCTTCAAACGTCCGTCCTCTCCAAGATCCACTTCAAGAACCTGCAAAAGAACAGAGCGGCGCCGCTGCGGCCGATCGCACTCCAACGCCCAAGTCAGTGCCGAACCACCAAATACTAAAGAGAACAGGAACCGTGCAAATTCTCTCTCACAGTAAGCTCTATAACTCGCAAGCGTAAAGAGTATAATCTGAACGCGCGTACCTCAGAAAGTTCGTTAAGAACTCTTATATACCTGGTTACTTTCTCTCTCCTGGCAGTTACAGACTTGGACACGTGGCTCGCATCTAGTCGTACACGTGCCTTCATCTGGAGCCTCCTTGACTGGGCGCTGCTTCTACTCTCTTTTGCTAAGTTACTTATGCATGGTACTGCCCAGTGCATAGCTAACTTGGGAGTGCGATCTCTACTGAATTGGCGAGTTAGGGTGCCTTCGTACACCTTCCTGTGGTCTCGCGGCCGCCTTCATAATCTGCACCACCTTCATCTCTGGCGATGTGCTTGCTCTGGCGATTCCAATCTGAATTTTACAAAGGAAACACCTCTATTTATAGCCTAAGGTGCTGAAAAATAGGTGGGAAATTTCAAATAAACTCATTTGAAATTCCCACCAAAAACAAGTCACATGGGAGGTGTGACCTTTTTTACTATGACACCTCCCAAAACTACACCTCCACACCTCTCCTAAGTCACATGGACAATGTGACTTTATTTACCTTTTCACACACCTTTATTTAAATAACCAACCTCCTAAAACTATACAAGAGTATTTCCAAAGCTTGGCCTTGCCCCTCATGGGATGGACTTGGGCTCTTTGGGCTTTGCCTTCTGGGCTTGGGCTGGGCTTTGGGCTTTGGGCCTCATCTTTATTTTATGTCTTCTTTTAATTTTGAGAAGACTAGAAGGAAGAACTTCAAATGTGATGGTGGATGTCCTCTTCCTCCATTAATAAAAGCCTCCTTTATTTGATTCTCATCAAGTTCGCTCTACATCATTCCAGTTAAATCAGTGAATATCAAGCACAGTTTGCATTTAATTTTTTTTTCCCAGTAGCTAATTTTGGTTGTTTTCTTCATCTACTCTAGTGCGTTTCCTTAAGTATTCTTTTGTGTGGCCTACTTTCTCATTGAGTTCTTTATTTTCTTGATTGTCTTTCATTTCTTTACTCTTTGAGTTTTGTCTACATATTGTTTTCCTTTTTGCAATTACCTTTCTTTGCTTATACCTTTTCTTGTTTGTCTTTTGTTTCATTGTGTTTTGTGGTGGTTGCCTTTGAGATTGGTGTGCTTGCTTTGACATCTTCATTTGAGGATTCCCAAGACCTCAAGATCAGATTGGTGCAAGGACATTATTTCTTTGAGAGTGACCTATTTTTTCTGCCTCAATTCACTTCGGCATTCTGGGCTTAAAACACTCACTGTTTTTGCTAATTTTTGTTTCATAACTTGTTTGCTGTTTTTGTGTGTTTGCTGTTTTTTATTTCCAAAATGGCTGGATTTTCAAGTGATGCATCATACAAGCAGAATTCTCCTTCCAAAGCTTCAATCCTTGGCGAATTACATGAAGCTCAAAGAACCATTAGACGGTTGGAGGAGAAAATGCAAAAGATGGAGGTCCAACAAGCTAGACCATCTTCAAGAGCCTCTTCAAATGATTTTTGGCCGTGAAGAAGAGCATAGGAGAAGGAGGAATCCACCACAATTTCATGGACAAAGACCTCATCATCAAGGAGAAAGAATCACTACGGCAATGGTTACTACCAAGATGCAAAGGCTAGGCTACCTTCGGTCAAGCTTCCTTGTTTTAATGGCTCTAGTGATCCTAATGTATATTTAGATTGGGAGGCTAAGTGTGAACAAATATTTGAGATCCATGAGATCCAAGATGAGCATAAGCTTAAGTTAGCCACCCTAGAGTTTAGTGATTATGCCATGAAATAGTGGCATGGAATTGTAAAGGACATTATCTATCACAAGGGTCCTCCCGTGGACTCTTGGAACTCTTTAAAGGATCAAATGCGCGCTAGATTTGTGCCCCCACATTTTAGGAAAGACCTCATGTTGAGACTCCAACGGTTCAACAAGGCACGCTAAATGTGGATGAATATTATAAGAGCTAGAAACGCTTGTGCTTAAAATTGAATTAGAGGAAAGTGAGGAAGCTATGATTGCTAGGTTTGTGAGTGGTCTTAGGAAGGATATTCAAGACATTGTTGAATTACAAGAGTATTCATCATTGGGCTCTTTAGTTCATCTTGCAATGAAGGTGGAAGCCCAACTTGCTAAGAAAAACTCTTTAAAAAATGCTTCCAATGATGGATACTACTCCAAGTCTTGGAGAAACAAAATTCTTTTTCTAAACATCCTTCCAAAGATTATTCTTTCAAACCCAAGGATCCTACGCCATCTACTTCTAGGCCTAAATCCCCAATTAATCGTCTAGTCAAAAGTGTTTTAAATGTTTGGGATATGGTCACATTGCTGCTAATTGCCCTTCTAAACGAAGTATGTACATGCATGAAGGCATTGTAGTTAGTGAGCATGATTCCAATTCACCTAGGCATTCTTCACCTTCTAGACCATCAAGTGAAAATGAGAGTGAAAGTCCTTGTGAAGGTGACTTATTGATGGTAAGACGTATGTTGGGCACTATTCCAAAATCTTTGAATGATACTCAAAGAGAAAATATTTTTCACACCCGATGTCTTATCAACAACAAGTTATGTTCCTTGATTATTGATGGGGGAGTTGCACTAATGTGGCTAGTACAAGAGTTGTGGAGAAGTTAGCCTTACCCACTATCTCTCATACCAAGCCCTACAAATTACAATGGCTTAGTGAAGTAGGTGAAATCATGGTGAATAAACAAGTCCTCATTAACTTTGAAATAGGAAAGTATAAAGATGAGGTTTTATGTGATGTCGTGCCCATGGAAGATCTCATCTTCTTTTAGGAAGGCCTTGGCAATATGATAGACATGTTTTACATGATGGCCTATCCAATACAATGTCTTTTTCCTTCCTAGGGCCAAGGTTATATTAAAACCCCTCTCTCCCAAAGAGGTTCATGAGGACAAAATAAAATGAAAACTAAAAGAAAATGAGAAAGAAAAAGAAGTAAGTACTACACCGGAGTCACACCATTTTCTCCTCTAAATCCATCATGTTGACTCGTGCTATGCCTCAAATTGACCCTCCAAGGTCTTCTTCTTCTTTATCTTTTTCATTAACCAAGGTGCCTATTTCAACACCAACTTGGTTAAAATATGTTAGGGATGATTTTTTCATACCTCCTAATGGGTTTCACCATTTAAGAGTTCTTTTTCCAAAAAACATCATCATTCCCAAACAAATTTTTCCAACTTGGTCGATTTATAGGACCTCCTTTTCTGCAATCCCTTTGGTTCCATCTGCTAAGTCATGTATTCCTTTTTCTTACACTTTTGATTATAAAAGTAAACTGACTTTGTTATATGCAGGGATTCAGAATTCGTGGGCGAATTCTCTCCAACTCGGGGAGTATGATGAGAGTCAAGTAAAGGAGGTTTTTATTAAGGAAGGAAGAGGCAATTCACCATCACACTTGAAGTTCTTCCTTCTAGTCTTCTCAAAATTAAAAGAAGACATAAAATAAAGAGAGGCCCAAGCCCAAGCCCAAGTCCATCCTATGAAGGGCAAGGGCCAAGTTTTAAATAATAAAGAATATTGTTTGAAGGTGCTTAGAGGGAAACATTAGAAAACCTCTATTGTTAAAGCATCTTTTAGTCTTTAGTTAGGAGTCTTAGGGGGGGGGGGGTGTTAGTAGATAGGTGTAGGAGTAGAAAAGGAGGTGCCAAAGTCAAGGAAGAGGTCACACCTTCTCATGCTTTGTTTTAGGCGCAAATTCTAGAAGCTTTTTGGGAGGGAGTTTTTGAATTTGTGTAGCTTATATTTCAGCACCTTAGGCTATAAATAGAGGTGCTCTCTTTGTATTTTTCATATTTGAATTTATCTAAAGAAACTATACTCAAAATTGGAGTGAGCATTGAAGAGCTTTTGAGCCTTCTTCTCTAGTCTTATCTTGAAGGATCATGGTTTCCTCAAGTGGCGGCTTGCACACTCATCTAGGAGCATCCATACTTCTAGTGGCGTGATCATCCAACCTTTCTTCCATCTTAATGAGCATTCTCTTCTCCTTCCTTTCTTCTTTTGTTAATTTCCTTGTCTTAGCTTGTTTCCTAGTTGTTTTGGTTCGGCCAATTTCAGCTGTTAATGTGTAGCTATGGTTCATTTGTGTTCTTGGCTGTTCTTCATCTTTTCTTCTTTAATTCCAGCATTTTGATTCGGTACCTTGCTGTTTTGTTTTGTTAATTAGTGTTTTTGCCTTTCCTCCATCTCTTTTGGTTCAATTTGACAATATGTGGAACATTCAAATGAGTTTGGGATTTGGTACTAGTTTTTGGTGAGTTCTTGTCTTAGAACATTGATCCAACTCTAAGAAAAGTGCCTAAATTTTGTCTACCTCAAGGTGATTCCTAAGAATGTCAAGAATCATTCTCTATATGGCTAGTGGAATCACATCATGTGGTATCATGAGTCTTAGGTTCTTCTTGTTTAATTGTTGAGTTGTGTGCACTTTAATTTCAAGAACTCTTTAATTTTCTTGCAATTTAAGTTTCTGTTTTAAGTGTTAATTGAGTTTTCTTGCTGTTTTTCTTTTGTTACACCAAGTGCTTGTGAAAAGGTTTATGGCACTCATTATTCATGAGTATGGTTGCTCTTTTGGAATGGCATTCTCCTTCCTAGAGTTTACCTTAAGCTTCCTTTCACTTGTTGTTATTTTTTGTCATATGTCTTTTAATTTTGTAATCATGTCAAGTTTTGTCTTAGTCATGTTATTCCATAATTGTCATTACTTCTAGTAGTACTTTTAGTTTTTTGATTGTTTCTTGCTTTAGTGTCATATAATTTTCTGAATTGATATTGATCCTTTGTGCATTTTGTTTTTAGAATTGAGTTCATACTTGTATTCTAGACCTATACAAGTTCCAATACATCATTTTCCATTATGTCTTTGCTAGTTCATAATTCTGTTTTTTGTTCCTATTAGGATTCCTCTGTTTTTTGAAAAAAAAGTGCTTACTCTTTTTCCTTATTGCAATTGATTTACTCACTGGAAAATTCTGAAATTCTGGATTTGTGATATTCAAAGTGTTAGAAAAGAGTAGAAAAAATAATCATTCAAAAATTCAAAGTACACAAAAAATGATAAATAAAATAAAAAAAGTGTACAAATCTGCCGAAAAGAATACGGTAATCTGGCAGCGATTTTAAAAAAATTTATCTCAATTAATTGGCTTACTGTTTTTAATTGATTCCAGTGCCATTATTGAGTTAACATCTTGAAGTTTCTGTGGTTTAAATTTCATAATCCAGTTCTGATGTGATTCCACTAGCCATGTAGAGAAAGGTTCTTGACCTTCTTAGGAATCACCTTGAGTTGGACATTATAGAGGCACTTTTCTTAGAGTTGGATCATTGTTCTAAGACAAGAACTCACCAAAAACTAGTACCAAATCCCAAACTCATTTGGATGAACCAATTATAGTCAAATTAAACCAAACAAAAGAGGTAGAATTAAGAAGTACCGAACAGAATTGCATAAGAACACATTTCAACCGAACAAAATGAAATTAAAAGGCAAAGAACAAAACATAGGTGCTGGAAAATTAAGGACAGCCGAACCAAAAAACAAGACAACAAGCTTAGAACAAAGAATTAACAAAGAAGAAAGGAAGGAGAGAAGAAATGCTCATGAAGATTGATCCTGCCTGTTGACCGGAACGCTAGAAACTGCCTCGTCAAAGGATCGACGTGCGCACCGCTTCAAACCTCCGTTCTTCTTCGAGATCCACCTCAAGAACCTGCAAAGGAACAGAACGACGCCGCTGCGGCCGATCGCACTCCAACGCCCAAGTCAGTGACCGAATCACCAAATACTAAGAGAACAGGAACCGTGCAAATTCTCTCTCACAGTAAGCTCTATAACTCGCAAGCGTAAAGAGTATAATCTGAACGCGCGTACCTCAGAAAGTTCGTTAAGAACTCTTATATACCTGGTTACTTTCTCTCTCCTGGCAGTTACAGACTTGGACACGTGGCTCGCATCTAGTCGTACACGTGCCTTCATCTGGAGCCTCCTTGACTTGGGCGTTGCTTCTACTCTCATTTTGCTAAGTTACTTATGCATGGTACTGCCCAGTGCATAGCTAACTTGGGAGTGCGATCTCTACTGGAATTGGCGAGTTAGGGTGCCTTCGTACACCTTCCCTGTGGTCTCGCCGGCCGCCTTCATAATCTGCACCACCTTCATCTCTGGCGATGTGCTTGCTCTGGCGATCTCCAATCACTAGGTCGCCTGAGTTTACATCTGGCGACTTCATCTTTAACCGGGAGATCGCCGGTTCTGGTATGCTGGAGATCGGAACACACCAACTTAATAACTGGCGACTTCACGAGCCCCCCGACTTCCTTCCCTTCTGCCAACCTGGCGCCTTGTCAACACGCCTATACTGTAGTTGGATGCCACGTCATCACTTCCGACTACCAGGGCGGTACACAAGCCCCCAGTCTTAAGCGAAGACTTGTCCAGCGAAAAGACTAGAAGAGTCACGTCAACATCGGTCTACGTGGCACTGACGCAGAATTCCAAGCGATTGTACCTTCTGCTTCTCTGACGCTCCACCAAACCCCTCACCCATCGTTCGACACGTGGCTTCATCAACGGCTACCTTCAGTTACCGTTTGCGCTTCCCAAACCCATTTCGAAAAAAAACTCTTAAACCCATTTTCACTCCACACTGTTCCATCACTTTTCTTCATATTCACAAACGCTCTAACTTCCTCCTGCAAAAAACTCTCAGCGCCCTCCAACATTCTGAATCACCATCATCCTTCGTCGTCTTCCTGATCATCAAAAGGTACCTACTTTCCTTCTTCCACTGGTTTTTCTTGCATTTTAACCGTTTCGCATCATCTTGTAACTGTCTGGTGCATACGCTCTGGGTTGCTTTTTCCATTTCTCCTTCTGCGTAACTTAGGGCTTCGTCAATCGTCGCAACGAACCTTCGTTCGTTCGCTTTCCACCCTTCTGCGTAACTTAGGGATCGAGTCAGCCTCTGCGAACCCTGATCATTTTTCCTTTTCTTCTTCCTTTGCAGCTTCGAGAATGACCCGCTCAAAGATCACCCCGAATCCTCCTCCTTCATCGCGACACCCCTCTTCTCAAGCACTCATCCCACCGCGAGCACGCGGTGCTTCATCTTCCCAGGCTGAGAGGCCTGCACCTTCCCGCCCCAACCTGGCCCAGGCGACTCCACCTATCGCCGGAGGAGCCCCCATTCCCCTGCCAGACTTCAAAAAACTCTACCCCTGGGCCAACTCGACCCTGTTGGGGGAAACGTCTTCCGTGAACACTGCTGGAGCAGTCTTGCGATTGACTAAGGGGGATGAGCCTCACCAATCATTTCATAAGGAGCACGATGAAAAGATGATAGTGCTACCTTGCCCCCCCGATCTGCCCGTTTGTGTCGACGATAAGGTGAGTGCTGACGGGCCCTTCTGCTTCGTCTACACAACCTTATTCAAGAAGGTGAAGCTCAAGTTCCCTTTCACCCGTTTCGAAAGGGAGCTCCTTACCGAGCTCAACATCGCCGCCGCCCAGCTCCATCCCAACAGCTGGGCGTTTGTGCGAGCGTTCGAAGTGATGTGCGACCATCTGGGGTTGCCCGCATCCGTAGACGTATTTCTATTTCTCTTCGAAGCCAAGCACCCAGGAGATCGCCTGTGGGTTAGCTTGAATGCGATTGCTGGGAGGTCAATCTTCTCCATCTTCCAGCAATCTTATAAAGACTGGAAAGGGAAATTCGTCCAAGTGCGCCCTAACGACAAAGACGCCTCCCTACTTGACGGCTTCCCCTTGTACTGGGTGGACAAGGGAAAAAAAGAGTCCAAGAGCTGCTTCAGGAGACCCTGAAGTCCTGATAGCATGGGGGCGTTGGACAGAGATCTCTGCCTCTTTTGGAAAAGGGTGGTGGATGCCAACATCACTTTCCTCACCACCACCTTGATCTGCTTCGAATTTTACGAGGACCAACTTGAAATTCGAATAGGTTAGAACACTTGAACTGTTGTTTTAGTACTGCTTCTATTTAACTGTTTCTGGGCGTCTTGTGCGTTATGCGCAAGACTTTGGTTTTATTTTTCTGCACCGATCATCTGCTTTGCTGCATACTGCCTTATGCACTTATTTTCTCTCTGAGTTAACCCATGCATTTTCGTTCTATGCAGATAACATGTTGGGCAAGGGTATGCTCGCTGAATTGAGGGCGCTCGCCCGAACCCACGGGCTGGCGACGGGCTCTCAAACAGTACCGAATTCGGTGGTGGAGATCGCCGTCACCCAGGGTCGATCGCCACCTAAGGGCCCAGCTCCCTCCGATGTCCAGCCCGCCGCCCAACGTAAGAAGCTTGTCCTCAAAAGGCCTAAGAGGAAAGCTCCCCAGATAGTCCACGAGGAGGAGGAAGAAGATGACGAGGTCACCGAAGATGGCCTCGTTACAAAGAGGAAGAGGGTGGCACCTTCTTCACCGCCTGCCCCACCCCCTCTTCCAATCTCAACACCGCCATCCACGCCTGCTCCACCTCCAACAATGCCATCTCCACCAGCTCCCGCTTCCCCAGTCCAAGCCATTCCGTTGGCAACTGCGCCACCCGCGGTCGAGGCCGCCGAAGACAACTTCTTGGAGGACCCCCCAAGCGCCTCCACGCCATATGTATCAGCTGGAGGGGTCCTCCTTCTAACGCCTCAGCTGCAGATGCCGCTCCAATCGGGGATGAGGTTGCCCACACCTCTCCGATTTTGATCACCGAGTCTCCGACGTCGCCACTACGAGCAGAAACACCCACTGAAGAACCAACTAAAGAGGGTGGCGACGGAAACCAACAACAGGCCCCACCAACGCCTCTCCAAGCAGCAAACCTCCCTCTCGAGGTCACGAGGATGTGGGAGCCTTTATCTGCTAAGCTGAAGACGATAGCAGAAGATATTCCCGCCATCATAACTAGGGCGGTGCAGAGCTCCACCAGGAAGCTCCAGGACGACCTCTTCAACCTCAAAACAGAGAACAGCACCATGAAGGTTGAGGTGGAGAAGTTGTCCTTCAACTTGACACTCGCGGAGATTGAGCACTCCCGAGTAGAAGACGCAATGAGCACCGAGCTCAGATTGGCGCGCAAGGAGGCCACTGATCTCCGCCATAAGGTGCAGCAACTGGCTCAAGAAAAAATTGAACTGGAGAGCAAGATTGTGCCTTATCGCGTCAAGGTGGCTGACCTGGAGGCTCTCATAAAATTTGACGCCGCCAAGGTGAAGAAATTGGAGCAAAGGTCAGCCGACCAAGAGACCCTCCTTGGAAAGGTGGAAAAGGCGAGAGATGACGCCATGGCTGAGCTTGCTGAAGCCAACAAGGAAAAAGGGGAGCTCGCTGCCGAATTGGGACAAGCGCAAGCAGAATCCAAGAAGGTTGGTGACGACCTTCTCCAGGCTCAAGAAACCAATGAACAACTCAAGAAACAAGTTGGAGAGCTGGAGCAGCAGAATAAGGAGCTGAAAGAACAGACTGAAGATCTCAAGAAACGGATTGAGGAACTTCAGAAGCAGATTGAAGAACTCAAGCTGAATTCTGCTCAAATTCTGGCTGCTGGATTCGAAGCTGCGCGGGAACAATTTGCCTGCTTGTTCCCCGACCTGGACCTCAGCATGGTGTCTCTTGATAACGAGGTAGTGGATGGAAAAGTGGTTCCCGCTGAAGACTAATCGATTCTCTCCATCTGCTACCTTCGTGCCTTTCCCTTGTATATAATTCTGTAATAAACTCGTATTTTCTTGTACACGTATTTTTGAGCTGATACTTTACTTAATGAAATTTCCTTTGCATCTTTTCTTGTAACCTCTTCGTCTACCTTTAACTTTCCTTGCGTGATTTACGTCGAAGAAATAACTTAGTAATCTCGTAGGCATGATCTTGTACTTAGCCGTTTCGAACCATCTCAACTTCGAATAATAATCACATTTATCAACTCGCAAACTTAAGGCAATGAACCTTAGCGTAAAATGATACTCCAAGCAATGGACTTTAACTCAACCCCTGGCTTTATGACGTCGTTACACCCGATCTGCTTCATCAAACGGGTCTTTGACTTCTCGCCATTGCTTGAACGTTTCCTGGTCGCCAGAGACTCTTGGCGACACCAGTTTCTTCCTGCCTTCACACCTTGGCCATTGCTCTTTCATCTGGGGGTAGAGGCGCCTTTCGGATCCTTCTCTACCTCCTTGTGCTTCAGAGCAAGAGACCGGGTGGCTAGGCGTTCTCTTCGAACCTACCTTAGCCACCCTCAGAACTTCTTCCACCCTCTACACCATACCTGAACTCGTTCGAGACGAGAAGGATTTTATCTTGCCTGAACTCGCTCATAGGCGAGAAGGTCTTTAACTCGCCTGAACTCGCTCATAGGCGAGAAGGTCTTTAACTCGTGCCTCTATATTGCCCCAGGGGTTACATCTTCTCGCCCCCAGAAACATTGAGGACTTTTACTGGCGCCTCTACATTGCCCCAGGGGTTACATCTTCTCGCCCCCAGAAACACTGAGTTCTTTTCATTGGTGCCTCTACATTGCCCCAGGGGTTACATCTTCTCGCCCCCAGAAACACTGAGGACTTTTCACTCTTTCTCGCCTACACTCGCTCGACGGCGAGGAGGTCTTTTACTTGCCTCTACATTGCCCCAGGGGTTACATCTTCTCGCCCCCAGAAACACTGAGGACTTTTCGCTCTTCCTCGCCTGCACTCGCTCAGCGACGAGGAGGTCTTTAACTTGCCTCAGGACGCGCGAGGGCGTTGAGGTCTTTCAACTGGTGCCTCCGATCGCCGAAAGACGATGAGGACTTAAAAACTTTAACTGATGCCTCCAATCGCCGAAAAACGATGAGGACTTAAAAACTTTAACTGATGCCTCCAATCGCCGAAAAACGATGAGGACTTAAAAACCTTTTAGAAAGCATGCAATATATCTTTAACTCGCCTTGAGTCACGTACAAGTGACAAGGTCTTTCTTCAAAACTT
Source organism: Phaseolus vulgaris (assembly GCF_000499845.2). NCBI lineage: Eukaryota > Viridiplantae > Streptophyta > Magnoliopsida > Fabales > Fabaceae > Phaseolus > Phaseolus vulgaris. Next base: position 22,241,738 of record NC_023750.2, read on the forward strand.
TTTCGAAAACAGCAAGCATGCAATCTGAAAACGCCTTATACTTCGAAAACTCTTCTTTTATTGGGTGGCCTCATTAAAAACCCTCCTTAGGGAAAAAAGAGTGCCCCCTTCAAACTGTTTTATCAGAGACATTGTAATATAACTTTTGTGTTTGTCTTTACTTACAAAGCTCTTAACTATAGTACAACTTCAGGTGCGTGGCGTTCCAGGTGCGAGGAATCGCCCCTCCTTCCAGCGTCTCTAAGCGGTAGGCGCCGTTCCCGAGCGCCTCGGTTATTCTGAACTGTCCCGTCCACTTAGGCGACAGCTTATTCTCCATCTCGTACTGGTGGGCTTTTCTCATCACCAGGTCGCCTTCTCTAAATTGCCTTGGCATCACCTTCGAGTTGTACCTTCGTTCAATCCTTCTCTTCACCGCCTCAGCCTTCAATCTCGCCTCTTCCCTGACCTCGTCCAGTAGATCCAGGTTCAGCCTTCTCTCTTCATTCGAGTCTTCCTCTACAAAGTTCTGGAATCTCGGCGAGCTCTCCTGGATCTCTACTGGAATCATCGCATCACACCCATAGACCAAACTGAACGGGGTCTCATGGGTTCCTGACTGCTCGGTGGTGTGGTATGCCCAGACTATACGGGGCACCTCCTCAGCCCAGCTTCCCTTGGCTTTTTCTAGCCTTCTCTTTAAACCTCTCAACAACACCCGATTAGCTGACTCCACCTGGCCATTTGTCTGAGGGTGCTCGACGGATGCAAACACTTGTTGAATTCCCACCCCTTCGCAAAGCTTCTTCAACAGGTGATTGGCAAACTGAGTCCCATTGTCCGACACCAGGCGCTTAGGCACTCCAAACCGGCACACGATGTTCTTCCACACGAAACCTTCGATCTTGTGTGCGGTGATCTGGGCCACTGGTTCTGCTTCGATCCACTTGGTGAAATATTCAATTGCCACCACCAAGTACTTCATCTGCCTGATCGCCAGCGGAAAAGGTCCCAGGATGTCGATTCCCCACGTATGAAACGGCCAAGGGCTGTAAATCGACTTCAACTCCTTGGGAGGCGCCTTGTGCCAATCGGCGTGCTGTTGGCACTGTTTGCAACACTGCGCATACTTCTTACAATCTTCTCTCATCGTTGGCCAGTAGTAGCCTGCACGGAGAGTCCTTGCGGCCAGAGCTCGACCCCCGACGTGGCTTCCACATATACCTTCGTGGTGCTCCGCCATGATTCTCGTGCACTTCTCGCCATGTATACATTCCAGGAGCGGGTGAGTGAACCCAAACCTGTACAGATCGCCATCAATCAGGGTGTACTTGCTAGAATTCTTCTTTACCTTCCTAGCCTCAGTCGGATCCAGTGGGAGAAGGCCATCTGCCAGGCACCGCTTGTATTGTGTTATCCAAGTGTCTGGCTCATGGGTAGCGCAGACCTGCATCACGTTTACCTCCTCTCCCCGACATGCTCTAATTCTCGGCGATCTCAGAGTTTCTTGCGTCAGGGACTTATGGCTTCTCGCTGCTTTCTCCGTCGACTTGCTTATCTGAAGGACCAGGTGATCTGCCACAAATGCTCTCGGCGTCTTCAGAGTTTCTTGAATCACCGTCCTCTGCCTACCCCCCTTGCCTGAACTGGCGAGCTTAGCTAGCAAGTCAGCTCGGGCATTCTGCTCTCTGGGCACATGCACTACTTCAAAGGAGGCAAAGGAACTCTTCTACTCCTGCACATATTCCAGATAGGCCGCCATTTGTGGATCTTTAGCCTGGAACTCCCCTGTTACTTGCCCTGTGACTAGCAGCGAGTCACTCTTAGCCATCAGCACCCTAGCACCCATCTCCTTGGCCAATAAAATTCCGGCGATCAGCGCCTCATACTCTGCTTGATTGTTACTGGCTTTGAAGGCGAATCTCAAAGATTGCTCGATCAGCACGCCATTGGGCCCTTCTAAAATGACTCCAGCACCGCTACCCTGCTGGTTCGACGATCCATCCACCGAGAGTACCCAACGGAAGTCGTCCCCCTCAACTCGTGCCGCCTCAGACGAGCTCGACCACGAAGTCTGCAAAGATCTGCCCCTTGATCGGGCCTCGGGGCTCATACTTGATGTCAAACTCTGACAGCTCCACTGCCCATTTCACCATCCTTCCCGCAACGTCGGGCTTCTTCAAAACTTTCTGGATGGGCAGGTCAGTCATCACCAGTATGGTGAAGCTATGGAAATAGTGGCGCAACCTCATTGCCGAAAACACCACAGCCAGCGCAGCCTTCTCCAGGGCCTGATATCTCGTTTCGGGGCCCTGCAACACCTTACTGACAAAATAAATAGGCTTCTGAGCCTGATCTTGGTCTTGGGCGAGCACCGCACTCACCGCCCTCTCAGTTACGGCAAAATACAACCTGAGAGGGATTCCCACCAGCGGTTTGCACAAAACCGGCGGGCTCGCCAGATACTCCTTCAGCTTGACGAAGGCTTCCTCGCACTCCTTCGTCCAGGCAAACTTGTTATTGCGCCTCAAGCACTGAAAATAGGGATGTCCCTTCTCTCCGCTAGCTGACACGAAGCGAGACAGGGCTGCCATCCGACCTGTTAGCTGTTGAACCTCCTTCACCGTAGCTGGCTCCTCATCGCCAAGATGGCGGCGCACTTATCAGGGTTGGCCTCTATACCTCTTTCAGTCAAGAGGAAACCCAAAAAACTTCCCAACTTCCACGCCGAAAATGCATTTCTCTGGATTCAGCTTTAATCTGAACTTGGCGATCGTTGTGAACAATTCTTCCAAGTCCGCAACGTGCTTGCTCTTTTTCGGCGAGGTCACGACCATGTCATCGACATACGCTTGCACGTTCCTTCCCAGCATCGGTGCAAGCACCCGATCCATCAGCCTCTGGTACGTGGTCCCCGCGTTCTTCAGCCCAAACGGCATCACCTTATAGCAATAGCACGACCTCTCCGTCATGAAGGCTGTCTTCTCTTCATCCATGGGATGCATCTTGATCTGGTTATACCCCGAGAAGGCATCCAGGAAACTCAGCAACTTACACCCTGCAGCACTGTCCACCAGGGCGTCTATACTTGGTAAAGGATACGAATCCTTTGGGCAAGCTTTGTTCAGGTCAGTGAAATCGATGCACATGCGCCATTTCCCATTACTTTTCTTTACCAGCACGACATTTGCCAGCCATTCAGGGTACTGGACTTCCCTGATGTGGCCTGCAGCAAGGAGTTTCTGTGTTTCATCTCTAATCGCCTGCCTCCTTTCCTCGTTGAACCTTCTTCTTCTTTGTCGCACTGGTCTCACCAAGTTGTCCATCGCCAGATGATGGCACAAGAAGTCGGGATCAATCCCGGGCATGTCCGAAGCCGACCATGCAAACGCGTCCAGATGCCGCTCAATCACCTTGGCGATCTGGTCCTGGAGCTCGACCTCCAGAGATCTTCCTAGCTTGAAGATCTTTCCCCCGATCTCTTTCTCGAGCCACTGCTCGACAGGTTTTGGCCTGGATTCGCTGGCGATCACCGCCCTGGCGATTCCCTGCTCTCTCGCTTCCTCAGGGCGATTCCGCGCCTCTTCCTCCTCCAGACCAGCGTTCCCCTCCCCCAGCTCAGCGTCCACCATCTCCACGTCCCTTCCGGCGGTCTCTTCTGTTACCGTCGATCTGGGCTTCACACCGGGAGGTGGGGTGGTTGTTACATAACTCACTGATCTCTTGTTTTTCAGGCTATTTTCATAGCACTTTTTTGCTTCTTTCTGATCAGACTTGATCGTGATCACCACTCCCTCCATAGACGGCAACTTCACCTTCATGTGCCGAGTCGACGGTATAGCGCCTATCCTGTTAAGCGTGGGCCTCCCCAACAGGATGTTGTATGCTGAAGGAGCGTTTACAATGAGGTACTTGATTTTCTCCGTCCTCGAACCAGCCTCATCTGTAAACGTGGTTCTCAACTCAATGTACCCCCTGACTCCACCTGGTCACCAGCGAACCCATACAGGCACCCTCCATAGGGCCTTAGCTGGTCAAGGGGCAACTCCAGCTGCGTGAAAGTCGGCCAGAACATCACGTCTGCCGAGCTTCCCTGGTCCACCAGAACTCTGTGGACCTTCCTTTCCGCCGTAATCAACGAAATGACTATGGGATCGTTGTCATGGGGCACAACGTCCCGGAGATCCTGCTTGGTGAACGTAATGTCCACCTCCGGCGAGTGATCTTCAAACATATCCACTGTCATCACCGACCGCGCGTACTTCTTCCTCTGCGATGCGGTGCATCCACCACCTGAGAAGCCTCCTGCAATGGTGTGGATTTCCCCGTGGATAGGCATCTCGTGTTGCTGGGCTTCTCCACCCGTTGGCTGGGAACTCGACGCTCCCCCGTCCTCCTGTCCAGCAGATAGTCATTTAGGAACCCGCTCTTAACCAGATCATCGAGCTGATACCCTAAGGACAAACACGAGTCCAAAGTGTGGCCAAAGCCCTGGTGAAACTCACACCAGCACCTTGTCGCCCACCTTCTCAGGCGCTTTCAACCTAGCAGATATATTGGGAATGGCGATCAGGTCCGCCAATCCCATAACGAACTTGTGCTTAGGCGGGCGATTGTATTCCCGGCGTGCTGGTTGCTGGCGTCCCTAGCCCCTCCCCTTGTTCCTCCTATCATAAGGATGGCGAGTCCTCTGGTCCTTCCTGGCCGCCGCCGCTGTCTCCAGCACCCTTTGCGGCTGGATCCTGGTCTGGGCGCGTGGCCTAGCGGGAGCCACGCTCCCTCTCTTCTCGGCGACCTCACTCTCGTCGGCGATGTGAGCCACCGCAAGTCGCCTGACCTCAGCAAACGTTGCAGGGTGAGCCCTGATCAAGGCCTCGCAGAATGGTCCTGGCAGCACGCCCTTCTTGAATGCATAGACCAGCATTTCTTCATCTTTAGCCGGCGATCTGACCATCTGCGCTCCAAAGCGATTCAGGTAGTCTTGAGGGACTCTCCCTGTACTGCCTTATATCAAACAAATCATAAGACACCCTGGGCGGTGCCTTGTTCACGATGTATTGCTCGACGAAAACCTTCGAGAACTGCTGAAAATTGGTTATGTGATCGTTAGGTAGGCTCACAAACCATTCCAACGTCGTTCCCTGGAGCGTACTCACGAACATCTTGCAATACACGGCGTATGACCCTCCGACAGCATCATCTGTGTATGGAACGTGGTTAGATGAGCCTCTGGATCCTCCACGCCGGTAAAGACAGCTTGACAGGATAGCTCGTAGGAATAGGCGTGTCAGTAATCGCCTGAGCGAAAGGCATAGGAAAAACACGAGGTGGCGACGACGGCGCAACCTCTTCAGCAGAAGAACGCCCTTGCTGCTCCTGAAGAGCTTGACGCAACTCCTCAGTCACCTTGCTGAGCTCCTCATTCCTGGCGCGAGAGGCGACCAGGTCCTCATGCATTCTCGCCTGCTCTACGCGCGAGGCTTCCACAGTTGCCTGCAACGAACGCATCATCTCTGCATCTGCGCCATGGTCTGGCGGCGTCGCCTTCAGCAGCGACAGGCGCCACGGGGCTTGAACGATTGCTTCTCATTTTCCTCCATGAACTTCAGCGAATCACAGAATGCAGCGAGCAACATTACTTCAGCTATGATCGACTCACGATCAATCGGAAAACTGTGCGAAACTCCCGCAAGAAAATTCAAGAACACCGCAACCTCCAAAGAAACCTGCAACTCCACCAGAAACCACTGCTCTTCCCACGGATAACTGATCGAGCGAAAGAACTCAACTCCACTGAACAAATTACGCGTAAACAGCAGGAAAACCTCCTTTCACCGATCGAAAACCCAAACGAACGGTATAAAACGCGAATTCACCGAACAAATTTTGAGCAAACAGCGAACGATGGTTGCACCAGCACACAACCACGCGGAAAACTTCGAAAACCTTCAAGAGCTCACGCTGTGGATGGGAGCAAGTTTTACACGGCCCCACGGTGGGCGCCTGATGATCCTGCCTGTTGACCGAAACGCTAGAAACTGCCTCGTCAAAGATCGACGTGCGCACCGCTTCAAACCTCCGTTCTTCTTCGAGATCCACCTCAAGAACCTGCAAAGGAACAGAACGGCGCCGCTGCGGCCGATCGCACTCCAACGCCCAAGTCAGTGACCGAATCACCAAATACTAAGAGAACAGGAACCGTGCAAATTCTCTCTCACAGTAAGCTCTATAACTCGCAAGCGTAAAGAGTATAATCTGAACGCGCGTACCTCAGAAAGTTCGTTAAGAACTCTTATATACCTAGTTACTTTCTCTCTCCTGGCAGTTACAGACTTGGACACGTGGCTCGCATCTAGTCGTACACGTGCCTTCATCTGGAGCCTCCTTGACTTGGGCGCTGCTTCTACTCTCATTTTGCTAAGTTACTTATGCATGGTACTGCCCAGTGCATAGCTAACTTGGGAGTGCGATCTCTACTGGAATTGGCGAGTTAGGGTGCCTTCGTACACCTTCCCTGTGGTCTCGCCGGCCGCCTTCATAATCTGCACCACCTTCATCTCTGGCGATGTGCTTGCTCTGGCGATTCCAATCTGAATTTTACAAAGGAAACACCTCTATTTATAGCCTAAGGTGCTGAAAAATAGGTGGGAAATTTCAAATAAACTCATTTGAAATTCCCACCAAAAACAAGTCACATGGGAGGTTGTGACCTTTTTCTACTATGACACCTCCAAAACTACACCTACACACCTCTCCTAAGTCACATGGACAATGTGACTTTATTTTACATTTTCACACACCTTTATTTAATAACCACACCTCCTAAAACTATACAAGAGTATTTCAAAGCTTGGCCTTGCCCCTCATGGGATGGACTTGGGCTCTTTGGGCTTTGGCCTTCTTGGGCTTGGGCTTGGGCTTTGGCTTGGGCCTCATCTTTATTTTATGTCTTCTTTTAATTTGAGAAGACTAGAAGGAAGAACTTCAAATGTGATGGTGGATGTCCTCTTCCTCCATTAATAAAAGCCTCCTTTATTTGATTCTCATCAAGTTCGCTCTACATCATTCCAGTTAAATCAGTGAATATCAAGCACAGTTTGCATTTTAATTTTTTTTTTCCAGTAGCTAATTTTGTTGTTTTCTTCATCTACTCTAGTGCGTTTCCTTAAGTATTCTTTTGTGTGCCTACTTTCTCATTGAGTTCTTTATTTTCTTGATTGTCTTTCATTCTTTACTCTTTGAGTTTGTCTTACATATTGTTTTCCTTTTGCAATTACCTTTCTTTGCTTATACCTTTTCTTGTTTGTCTTTATTGTTTCATTGGTTTTGTGGTGGTTGCCTTTGAGATTGGTGTGCTTGCTTTGACATCTTTCATTTGAGGATTCCAAGACCTCAAGATCAGATTGGTGCAAGGACATTATTTCTTTGAGAGTGACCTATTTTTCTGCCTCAATTCACTTCGGCATTCTGGCTTAAAACACTCACTGTTTTTGCTAATTTTTGTTTCATAACTTGTTTGCTGTTTTTGTGTGTTTGCTGTTTTTTATTTCCAAAATGGCTGGATTTTCAAGTGATGCATCATACAAGCAGAATTCTCCTTCCAAAGCTTCAATCCTTGGCGAATTACATGAAGCTCAAAGAACCATTAGACGGTTGGAGGAGAAAATGCAAAAGATGGAGGTCCAACAAGCTAGACCATCTTCAAGAGCCTCTTCAAATGATTTTGGCCGTGAAGAAGAGCATAGGAGAAGGAGGAATCCACCACAATTTCATGGACAAAGACCTCATCATCAAGGAGAAAGACATCACTACGGCAATGGTTACTACCAAGATGCAAAGGCTAGGCACCTTCGGTCAAGCTTCCTTGTTTTAATGGCTCCTAGTGATCCTAATGTATATTTAGATTGGGAGGCTAAGTGTGAACAAATATTTGAGATCCATGAGATCCAAGATGAGCATAAGCTTAAGTTAGCCACCCTAGAGTTTAGTGATTATGCCATGAAATAGTGGCATGGAATTGTAAAGGACATTATCTATCACAAGGGTCCCTCCCGTGGACTCTTGGAACTCTTTAAAGGATCAAATGCGCGCTAGATTTGTGCCCCCCACATTTTAGGAAAGACCTCATGTTGAGACTCCAACGGTTTTCAACAAGGCACGCTAAATGTGGATGAATATTATAAAGAGCTAGAAACGCTTGTGCTTAAAATTGAATTAGAGGAAAGTGAGGAAGCTATGATTGCTAGGTTTGTGAGTGGTCTTAGGAAGGATATTCAAGACATTGTTGAATTACAAGAGTATTCATCATTGGGCTCTTTAGTTCATCTTGCAATGAAGGTGGAAGCCCCAACTTGCTAAGAAAAACTCTTTAAAAAATGCTTCCAATGATGGATACTACTCCAAGTCTGGAGAAACAAAAATTCTTTTTCTAAACATCCTTCCAAAGATTATTCTTTCAAACCCAAGGATCCTACCATTCTACTTCTAGGCCTAAATCCCAATTAAATCGTCTAGTCAAAAGTGTTTTAAATGTTTGGGATATGGTCACATTGCTGCTAATTGCCCTTCTAAACGAAGTATGTACATGCATGAAGGCATTGTAGTTAGTGAGCATGATTCCAATTCACCTAGGCATTCTTCACCTTCTAGACCATCAAGTGAAAATGAGAGTGAAAGTCCTTGTGAAGGTGACTTATTGATGGTAAGACGTATGTTGGGCACTATTCCAAAATCTTTGAATGATACTCAAAGAGAAAATATTTTTCACACCCGATGTCTTATCAACAACAAGTTATGTTCCTTGATTATTGATGGGGGAAGTTGCACTAATGTGGCTAGTACAAGAGTTGTGGAGAAGTTAGCCTTACCCACTATCTCTCATACCAAGCCCTACAAATTACAATGGCTTAGTGAAGTAGGTGAAATCATGGTGAATAAACAAGTCCTCATTAACTTTGAAATAGGAAAGTATAAAGATGAGGTTTTATGTGATGTCGTGCCCATGGAAGCATCTCATCTTCTTTTAGGAAGGCCTTGGCAATATAAGACTGTTTACATGATGGCCTATCCAATACAATGTCTTTTTCCTTCCTAGGGCGCAAGGTTATATTAAAACCCTCTCTCCCAAAGAGGTTCATGAGGACAAAATAAAAATGAAAACTAAAAGAGAAATGAGAAAGAAAAAGAAGTAAGTACTACACCGAGTCACACCCATTTTCTCCTCTAAATCCATCATGTTGACTCGTGCTATGCCTCAAATTGACCCTCCAAGGTCTTCTTCTTCTTTATCTTTTTCATTAACCAAGGTGCCTATTTCAACACCAACTTGGTTAAAATATGTTGGGGATGATTTTTCATACCTCCTAATGGGTTTCACCATTTAAGAGTTCTTTTTCCAAAAAACATCATCATTCCCAAACAAATTTTTCCAACTTGGTCGATTTATAGGACCTCCTTTTCTGCAATCCCTTTGGTTCCATCTGCTAAGTCATGTATTCCTTTTTCTTACACTTTTGATTATAAAAGTAAACTGACTTTGTTATATGCAGGGATTCAGAATTCGTGGCGAATTCTCTCCAACTCGGGGAGTATGATGAGAGTCAAGTAAAGGAGGTTTTTATTAAGGAAGGAAGAGGCAATTCACCATCACACTTGAAGTTCTTCCTTCTAGTCTTCTCAAAATTAAAAGAAGACATAAAATAAAGAGAGGCCCAAGCCCAAGCCCAAGTCCATCCTATGAAGGGCAAGGCCAAGTTTTAAATAATAAAGAATATTGTTTGAAGGTGCTTAGAGGGAAACATTAGAAACCTCTATTGTTAAAGCATCTTTTAGTCTTTAGTTAGGAGTCTTAGGGGGGGGGGGGTGTTAGTAGATAGGTGTAGGAGTAGAAAAGGAGGTGCCAAAGTCAAGGAAGAGGTCACACCTTCCTCATGCTTTGTTTTAGGCGCAAATTCTAGAAGCTTTTTGGGAGGGAGTTTTTGAATTTGTGTAGCTTATATTTCAGCACCTTAGGCTATAAATAGAGGTGCTCTCTTTGTATTTTTCATATTTGAATTTATCTAAAGAAACTATACTCAAAATTGGAGTGAGCATTGAAGAGCTTTTGAGCCTTCTTCTCTAGTCTTATCTTGAAGGATCATGGTTTCCTCAAGTGGCGGCTTGCACACTCATCTAGGAGCATCCATACTTCTAGTGGCGTGATCATCCAACCTTTCTTCCATCTTAATGAGCATTCTCTTCTCCTTCCTTTCTTCTTTTGTTAATTTCCTTGTCTTAGCTTGTTTCCTAGTTGTTTTGGTTCGGCAATTTCAGCTTGTTAATGTGTAGCTATGGTTCATTTGTGTTCTTGGCTGTTCTTCATCTTTTCTTCTTTAATTCCAGCATTTTGATTCGGTACCTTGCTGTTTTGTTTTGTTAATTAGTGTTTTTGCCTTTCCTCCATCTCTTTTGGTTCAATTTGACAATATGTGGAACATTCAAATGAGTTTGGGATTTGGTACTAGTTTTTGGTGAGTTCTTGTCTTAGAACATTGATCCAACTCTAAGAAAAGTGCCTAAATTTTGTCTACCTCAAGGTGATTCCTAAGAATGTCAAGAATCATTCTCTATATGGCTAGTGGAATCACATCATGTGGTATCATGAGTCTTAGGTTCTTCTTGTTTAATTGTTGAGTTGTGTGCACTTTAATTTCAAGAACTCTTTAATTTTCTTGCAATTTAAGTTTCTGTTTTAAGTGTTAATTGAGTTTTCTTGCTGTTTTTCTTTTGTTACACCAAGTGCTTGTGAAAAGGTTTATGGCACTCATTATTCATGAGTATGGTTGCTCTTTTGGAATGGCATTCTCCTTCCTAGAGTTTACCTTAAGCTTCCTTTCACTTGTTGTTATTTTTTGTCATATGTCTTTTAATTTTGTAATCATGTCAAGTTTTGTCTTAGTCATGTTATTCCATAATTGTCATTACTTCTAGTAGTACTTTTAGTTTTTTGATTGTTTCTTGCTTTAGTGTCATATAATTTTCTGAATTGATATTGATCCTTTGTGCATTTTGTTTTTAGAATTGAGTTCATACTTGTATTCTAGACCTATACAAGTTCCAATACATCATTTTCCATTATGTCTTTGCTAGTTCATAATTCTGTTTTTTGTTCCTATTAGGATTCCTCTGTTTTTGAAAAAAAAGTGCTTACTCTTTTTCCTTATTGCAATTGATTTACTCACTGGAAAATTCTGAAATTCTGGATTTGTGATATTCAAAGTGTTAGAAAAGAGTAGAAAAAATAATCATTCAAAAATTCAAAGTACACAAAAAATGATAAATAAAATAAAAAAAGTGTACAAATCTGCCGAAAAGAATACGGTAATCTGGCAGCGATTTTAAAAAATTTATCTCAATTAATTGGCTTACTGTTTTTAATTGATTCCAGTGCCATTATTGAGTTAACATCTTGAAGTTTCTGTGGTTTAAATTTCATAATCCAGTTCTGATGTGATTCCACTAGCCATGTAGAGAAAGGTTCTTGACCTTCTTAGGAATCACCTTGAGTTGGACATTATAGAGGCACTTTTCTTAGAGTTGGATCATTGTTCTAAGACAAGAACTCACCAAAAACTAGTACCAAATCCCAAACTCATTTGGATGAACCAATTATAGTCAAATTAAACCAAACAAAAGAGGTAGAATTAAGAAGTACCGAACAGAATTGCATAAGAACACATTTCAACCGAACAAAATGAAATTAAAAGGCAAAGAACAAAACATAGGTGCTGGAAAATTAAGGACAGCCGAACCAAAAAACAAGACAACAAGCTTAGAACAAAGAATTAACAAAGAAGAAAGGAAGGAGAGAAGAAATGCTCATGAAGATTGATCCTGCCTGTTGACCGGAACGCTAGAAACTGCCTCGTCAAAGGATCGACGTGCGCACCGCTTCAAACCTCCGTTCTTCTTCGAGATCCACCTCAAGAACCTGCAAAGGAACAGAACGGCGCCGCTGCGGCCGATCGCACTCCAACGCCCAAGTCAGTGACCGAATCACCAAATACTAAGAGAACAGGAACCGTGCAAATTCTCTCTCACAGTAAGCTCTATAACTCGCAAGCGTAAAGAGTATAATCTGAACGCGCGTACCTCAGAAAGTTCGTTAAGAACTCTTATATACCTGGTTACTTTCTCTCTCCTGGCAGTTACAGACTTGGACACGTGGCTCGCATCTAGTCGTACACGTGCCTTCATCTGGAGCCTCCTTGACTTGGGCGTTGCTTCTACTCTCATTTTGCTAAGTTACTTATGCATGGTACTGCCCAGTGCATAGCTAACTTGGGAGTGCGATCTCTACTGGAATTGGCGAGTTAGGGTGCCTTCGTACACCTTCCCTGTGGTCTCGCCGGCCGCCTTCATAATCTGCACCACCTTCATCTCTGGCGATGTGCTTGCTCTGGCGATCTCCAATCACTAGGTCGCCTGAGTTTACATCTGGCGACTTCATCTTTAACCGGGAGATCGCCGGTTCTGGTATGCTGGAGATCGGAACACGCCAACTTAATAACTGGCGACTTCACGAGCCCCCCGACTTCCTTCCCTTCTGCCAACCTGGCGCCTTGTCAACACGCCTATACTGTAGCTGGATGCCACGTCATCACTTCCGACTACCAGGGCGGTACACAAGCCCCCAGTCTTAAGCGAAGACTTGTCCAGCGAAAAGACTAGAAGAGTCACGTCAACATCGGTCTACGTGGCACTGACGCAGAATTCCAAGCGATTGTACCTTCTGCTTCTCTGACGCTCCACCAAACCCCTCACCCATCGTTCGACACGTGGCTTCATCAACGGCTACCTTCAGTTACCGTTTGCGCTTCCCAAACCCATTTCGAAAAAAACTCTTAAACCCATTTTCACTCCACACTGTTCCATCACTTTTCTTCATATTCACAAACGCTCTAACTTCCTCCTGCAAAAAACTCTCAGCGCCCTCCAACATTCTGAATCACCATCATCCTTCGTCGTCTTCCTGATCATCAAAAGGTACCTACTTTCCTTCTTCCACTGGTTTTTCTTGCATTTTAACCGTTTCGCATCATCTTGTAACTGTCTGGTGCATACGCTCTGGGTTGCTTTTTCCATTTCTCCTTCTGCGTAACTTAGGGCTTCGTCAATCGTCGCAACGAACCTTCGTTCGTTCGCTTTCACCCTTCTGCGTAACTTAGGGATCGAGTCAGCCTCTGCGAACCCTGATCATTTTTCCTTTTCTTCTTCCTTTGCAGCTTCGAGAATGACCCGCTCAAAGATCACCCCGAATCCTCCTCCTTCATCGCGACACCCCTCTTCTCAAGCACTCATCCCACCGCGAGCACGCGGTGCTTCATCTTCCCAGGCTGAGAGGCCTGCACCTTCCCGCCCCAACCTGGCCCAGGCGACTCCACCTATCGCCGGAGGAGCCCCCATTCCCCTGCCAGACTTCAAAAAACTCTACCCCTGGGCCAACTCGACCCTGTTGGGGAAACGTCTTCCGTGAACACTGCTGGAGCAGTCTTGCGATTGACTAAGGGGGATGAGCCTCACCAATCATTTCATAAGGAGCACGATGAAAAGATGATAGTGCTACCTTGCCCCCCCGATCTGCCCGTTTGTGTCGACGATAAGGTGAGTGCTGACGGGCCCTTCTGCTTCGTCTACACAACCTTATTCAAGAAGGTGAAGCTCAAGTTCCCTTTCACCCGTTTCGAAAGGGAGCTCCTTACCGAGCTCAACATCGCCGCCGCCCAGCTCCATCCCAACAGCTGGGCGTTTGTGCGAGCGTTCGAAGTGATGTGCGACCATCTGGGGTTGCCCGCATCCGTAGACGTATTTCTATTTCTCTTCGAAGCCAAGCACCCAGGAGACGCCTGTGGGTTAGCTTGAATGCGATTGCTGGGAGGTCAATCTTCTCCATCTTCCAGCAATCTATAAGACTGGAAAGGGAAATTCGTCCAAGTGCGCCCTAACGACAAAGACGCCTCCCTACTTGACGGCTTCCCCTTGTACTGGGTGGACAAGGGAAAAAAAGTCCAAGAGCTGCTTCAGGAGACCCTGAAGTCCTGATAGCATGGGGCGTTGGACAGAGATCTCTGCCTCTTTTGGAAAAGGGTGGTGGATGCCAACATCACTTCCTCACCACCACCTTGATCTGCTTCGAATTTACGAGGACCAACTTGAAATTCGAATAGGTTAGAACACTTGAACTGTTGTTTTAGTACTGCTTCTATTTAACTGTTTCTGGGCGTCTTGTGCGTTATGCGCAAGACTTTGGTTTTATTTTTCTGCACCGATCATCTGCTTTGCTGCATACTGCCTTATGCACTTATTTTTCTCTGAGTTAACCCATGCATTTTCGTTCTATGCAGATAACATGTTGGGCAAGGGTATGCTCGCTGAATTGAGGGCGCTCGCCCGAACCCACGGGCTGGCGACGGGCTCTCAAACAGTACCGAATTCGGTGGTGGAGATCGCCGTCACCAGGGTCGATCGCCACCTAAGGGCCCAGCTCCCTCCGATGTCCAGCCCGCCGCCCAACGTAAGAAGCTTGTCCTCAAAAGGCCTAAGAGGAAAGCTCCCCAGATAGTCCACGAGGAGGAGGAAGAAGATGACGAGGTCACCGAAGATGGCCTCGTTACAAAGAGGAAGAGGGTGGCACCTTCTTCACCGCCTGCCCCACCCCCTCTTCCAATCTCAACACCGCCATCCACGCCTGCTCCACCTCCAACAATGCCATCTCCACCAGCTCCCGCTTCCCCAGTCCAAGCCATTCCGTTGGCAACTGCGCCACCCGCGGTCGAGGCCGCCGAAGACAACTTCTTGGAGGACCCCCCAAGCGCCTCCACGCCATATGTATCAGCTGGAGGGGTCCTCCTTCTAACGCCTCAGCTGCAGATGCCGCTCCAATCGGGGATGAGGTTGCCCACACCTCTCCGATTCTGATCACCGAGTCTCCGACGTCGCCACCACGAGCAGAAACACCCACTGAAGAACCAACTAAAGAGGTGGCGACGGAAACCAACAACAGGCCCCACCAACGCCTCTCCAAGCAGCAAACCTCCCTCTCGAGGTCACGAGGATGTGGGAGCCTTTATCTGCTAAGCTGAAGACGATAGCAGAAGATATTCCCGCCATCATAACTAGGGCGGTGCAGAGCTCCACCAGGAAGCTCCAGGACGACCTCTTCAACCTCAAAACAGAGAACAGCACCATGAAGGTTGAGGTGGAGAAGTTGTCCTTCAACTTGACACTCGCGGAGATTGAGCACTCCCGAGTAGAAGACGCAATGAGCACCGAGCTCAGATTGGCGCGCAAGGAGGCCACTGATCTCCGCCATAAGGTGCAGCAACTGGCTCAAGAAAATTGAACTGGAGAGCAAGATTGTGCCTTATCGCGTCAAGGTGGCTGACCTGGAGGCTCTCATAAAAGACGCCGCCAAGGTGAAGAAATTGGAGCAAAGGTCAGCCGACCAAGACCCTCCTTGGAAAGGTGGAAAAGGCGAGGATGACGCCATGGCTGAGCTTGCTGAAGCCAACAAGGAAAAAGGGGAGCTCGCTGCCGAATTGGGACAAGCGCAAGCAGAATCCAAGAAGGTTGCTGACGACCTTCTCCAGGCTCAAGAAACCAATGAACAACTCAAGAAACAAGTTGGAGAGCTGGAGCAGCAGAATAAGGAGCTGAAAGAACAACTGAAGATCTCAAGAAACGGATTGAGGAACTTCAGAAGCAGATTGAAGAACTCAAGCTGAATTCTGCTCAAATTCTGGCTGCTGGATTCGAAGCTGCGCGGGAACAATTTGCCTGCTTGTTCCCCGACCTGGACCTCAGCATGGTGTCTCTTGATAACGAGGTAGTGGATGGAAAAGTGGTTCCCGCTGAAGACTAATCGATTCTCTCCATCTGCTACCTTCGTGCCTTTCCCTTGTATATAATTCTGTAATAAACTCGTATTTTCTTGTACACGTATTTTTGAGCTGATACTTTACTTAATGAAATTACTTTGCATCTTTCTTGTAACCTCTTCGTCTACCTTTAACTTTCCTTGCGTGATTTACGTCAAGAAATAACTTAGTAATCTCGTAGGCACGATCTTGTACTTAGCTTTCGAACCATCTCAACTTCGAATAATAATCACATTTATCAACTCGTAAACTTAAGGCAATGAACCTTAGCGTAAAATGATACTCAAGCAATGGACTTTAACTCAACCCCTGGCTTTATACGTCGTACACCCGATCTGCTTCATCAAACGGGTCTTTGACTTCTCGCCATTGCTTGAACGTTTCCTGGTCGCCAGAGACTCTTGGCGACACCAGTTCTTCCTGCCTTCACACCTTGGCCATTGCTCTTTCATCTGGGGGTAGAGGCGCCTTTCGGATCCTTCTCTACCTCCTTGTGCTTCAGAGCAAGAGACCGGGTGGCTAGGCGTTCTCTTCGAACCTACCTTAGCCACCCTCAGAACTTCTTCCACCCTCTACACCATACCTGAACTCGTTCGAGACGAGAAGGATTTTATCTTGCCTGAACTCGCTCATAGGCGAGAAGGTCTTTAACTCGCCTGAACTCGCTCATAGGCGAGAAGGTCTTTAACTCGTGCCTCTACATTGCCCCAGGGGTTACATCTTCTCGCCCCAGAAACATTGAGGACTTTACTGGCCCTCTACATTGCCCCAGGGGTTACATCTTCTCGCCCCCAGAAACACTGAGGACTTTTCATGGTGCCTCTACATTGCCCCAGGGGTTACATCTTCTCGCCCCCAGAAACACTGAGGACTTTTACTCTTTCTCGCCTACACTCGCTCGACGGCGAGGAGGTCTTTTACTTGCCTCTACATTGCCCCAGGGGTTACATCTTCTCGCCCCCAGAAACACTGAGGACTTTTCGCTCTTCCTCGCCTGCACTCGCTCAGCGACGAGGAGGTCTTTAACTTGCCTCAGGACGCGCGAGGGCGTTGAGGTCTTTTAACTGGTGCCTCCGATCGCCGAAAGACGATGAGGACTTAAAAACTTTAACTGATGCCTCCAATCGCCGAAAAACGATGAGGACTTAAAAACTTTAACTGATGCCTCCAATCGCCGAAAAACGATGAGGACTTAAAAACTTTTAGAAAGCATGCAATATATCTTTAACTCGCCTTGAGTCACGTACAAGTGACAAGGTCTTTCTTCAAAACTTTTTGGAAAACAGCAAGCATGCAATCTGAAAACGCCTTATACTTCGAAAACTCTTCTTTTATTGGGTGGCCTCATTAAAAACCCTCCTTAGGGAAAAAAGAGTGCCCCCTTCAAACTGTTTTATCAGAGACATTGTAATATAACTTTTGTGTTTGTCTTTACTTACAAAGCTCTTAACTATAGTACAACTTCAGGTGCGTGGCGTTCCAGTGCGAGGAATCGCCCCTCCTTCCAGCGTCTCTAAGCGGTAGGCGCCGTTCCCGAGCGCCTCGGTTATTCTGAACGGTCCCGTCCACTTAGGCGACAGCTTATTCTCCATCTCGTACTGGTGGGCTTTTCTCATCACCAGGTCGCCTTCTCTAAATTGCCTTGGCATCACCTTCGAGTTGTACCTTCGTTCAATCCTTCTCTTCACCGCCTCAGCCTTCAATCTCGCCTCTTCCCTGACCTCGTCCAGTAGATCCAGGTTCAGCCTTCTCTCTTCATTCGAGTCTTCCTCTACAAAGTTCTGGAATCTCGGCGAGCTCTCCTGGATCTCTACTGGAATCATCGCATCACACCCATAGACCAAACTGAACGGGGTCTCATGGGTTCCTGACTGCTCGTGGTGTGGTATGCCCAGACTATACGGGGCACCTCCTCAGCCCAGCTTCCCTTGGCTTTTTCTAGCCTTCTCTTCAAACCTCTCAACAACACCCGATTAGCTGACTCCACCTGGCCATTTGTCTGAGGGTGCTCGACGGATGCAAACACTTGTTGAATTCCCACCCTTCGCAAAGCTTCTTCAACAGGTGATTGCAAACTGAGTCCCATTGTCCGACACCAGGCGCTTAGGCACTCCAAACCGCACACGATGTTCTTCCACACGAAACCTTCGATCTTGTGTGCGGTGATCTGGGCCACTGGTTCTGCTTCGATCCACTTGGTGAAATATTCAATTGCCACCACCAAGTACTTCATCTGCCTGATCGCCAGCGGAAAGGTCCCAGGATGTCGATTCCCCACGTATGAAACGGCCAAGGGCTGTAAACGACTTCAACTCCTTGGGAGGCGCCTTGTGCCAATCGGCGTGCTGTTGGCACTGTTTGCAACACTGCGCATACTTCTTACAATCTTCTCTCATCGTTGGCCATAGTAGCCTGCAGGAGAGTCCTTGCGGCCAGAGCTCGACCCCCGACGTGGCTTCCAATATACCTTCGTGTGTGCCGCCATGATTCTCGTGCACTTCTCGCCATGTATACATTCCAGGAGCGGGTGAGTGAACCCAAACCTGTACAGATCGC
>NC_023750.2:22270186-22352892 GCF_000499845.2 Phaseolus vulgaris
TAAAATTTTAAGTTGGCTGCATTTCCAACTGCGCGGGATAGGGCCCTCATCTAAAGTCTCCAGGTTGTACGAACCGTTGCCCTTAGCCTCAGTAACTCTGAAGGGCCCGGTCCACTTGGGAGACAACTTATTCTCCAACCGTAAGGGTGAGCTTTCCTCATCACCAGGTCGCCCACCTGAAACTGTCGGCTTACTTTAGAGCTATATTGCCGCTCCACTCTTCTCTCATCGCTTCTGCTTTATTCTAGCTTCTTCCCCGGCCTCTTCTAGTAGATCTAGGTTTACCCGTCTCTCCTCGTAGACTCCTCACCACAAAGTTTTGAAAACGCGGTGAGCTTCGTGTATTTCTACTGGAATCATCGCGTCCGACCCGTACACCAAACTGAACGGCGTCTCCATAGTAGAGGATTGGGGCGTGGTGTGGTATGTCCACACAATCCTTGGCACCTCTTCCGCCCACGCCCCTTGGCCTTCTCTAACCTTCTTTTTAACCCCCTCAGCAGAACTCTGTTTGCTGACTCTACTTGTCCATTGGTCTGGGGGTGTTCGACCGACGCGAACACTTGCTTGATTCCCACTTCAGGCACAGATTTCTCAACTGCTGACAGGCGAACTGGTCCCGTTGTCAGATATCAGGCGCCTGGGTACGCCAAAGCGACACACGATGTTTCTCCACACAAAATGCTGTACCTTATGCGCAGTGATTTGTGCCACGGGTTCTGCCTCTATCCACTTAGTGAAGTATTCGATGGCGACAATCAGATACTTCATCTGCCTGATTGCCAGTGGGAAAGGGCCCAGGATGTCAATACCCCATGTGTGGAAAGGCCACGGGCTGTATATGGACCGCAACTCTTCAGGCGGCGCCTTGTGCCAGTCGGCATGGTTTTGGCATTGCCTACACCGTTGGGCGTGCCGTGCGCAATCTTCTTTCACTGTTGGCCAGAAGAACCCTGCGCGTATTACCTTGGAGGCTAAGGATCTTCCTCCTACACGGCTTCCGCAGATGCCTTCGTGTAGCTCTGCCATTATCCTGGTGCACTCATCGCCACTGACACATGTTAGGATAGGGTGAGTGAAACCGTGCCTGAACAACACCCCATCCACCAAGGTATATCTTACGGCATTCCTTTTGATTTTCTTACCCTCTTCAGGGTCTACTGGAAGGCCCCATCCGCCAGGTACCGTTTATAGGGCGTCATCCAGGTGTCTCCCGTGGACAGGACACAAACCTGCATCTGCTCTTCCTCAGACACACCCGCGTACGTACTGATGCGGGGCGCCCTCTGCGTATCTTGGGTTAATGAGGAATGACTCCTCGGCCTTCCCCTTGATGGATAAATCTGGAGGACATCCACCCTGTTGTCTTCCACGAATCGACGCGGATCTTTGAGGGTCTCCTGGATCACTGTCCTCTGTCTACCCCCCTTGCCTGAGCTGGCCAGCTTTGCAAGCAGGTCAGCTCTGGCATTCTGCTCCCTCGGGACGTGTATCAACTCAAGAGCGTTGAACGCCCCTCTCAACAACTGGACGTATTTGAGATACGCCGCCATCTGTGGGTCCTTCGCCTGGAACCCACCCGACACCTGCCCCGTGACCAACTGGGAGTCGCTCTTCACCAGGAGGTTCTGTGCGCCCATCTCTTTGGCCAAGAGCATTCCTGCAATCAAGGCTTGTATTCTGCTTGGTTGTTACTTGCCTTGAAGGCAAAACGCAAGGCCTGCTCGATTAGTATGCCGTCGGGTCCTTCCAGCACTATTCCCGCACCACTCCCTTGCTGGTTTGAGGAACCATCGACCGAGAGCAGCCACTGTGAACCCGCTTCCACCTCTTGCTCACCTCCGGGCGAAAGTTCTGCTACAAAATCCGCATACACCTGCCCCTTAATGGATCCTCTAGGCTCGTACTGTATGTCGAATTCCGACAGTTCCACAGCCCAGCGTACCATTCTTCCTGCCACATCGGGCTTCTGCAGCACCTTCTGTATGGGGAGGTTGGTCATTACCACCACCGTGAAACTGTGAAAGTAATGACGGAGCCTCCTAGCCGAGAACACTACCGCCAGTGCCGCCTTCTCCAGCGCCTGGTACCTTGTCTCGGCTCCCTGTAAGGCTTTGCTTACAAAGTAGATGGGCTTCTGACTCTGGCTCTGCTCTTGTACCAACACAGAACTGATGGCCCTATCTGTTACAGTAAAATACAAACGGAGGGGCACGCCCGTTACCGGTTTGCAGAGAACCGGAGGCGTCGCCAGGTACTCCTTCAGTTTAACGAAAGCCGCTTCGCATTCCTCAGTCCATGCAAAGCGACTGTTTCTCTTGAGGCACTGGAAGTATGGGTGCCCCTTTTCTCCTCCAGCGGAAACAAACCTCGAGAGCGCCGCCATCCGCCCTGTCAACTGTTGAACCTCCTTACCGATGTTGGGCTCCGCATGGCAATAATGGCCGCACATTTGTCGGGGTTCGCTTCTATACCCCTCTCGGTGAGCAGAAAACCCAAGAATTTACCGGCCTCTACCCCAAAAACACACTTCTCGGGGTTCAACTTGAGGCAGTACTTGGATATCGTGTTGAACAATTCCTCCAAGTCTGCCATGTGCTGTATCCTGTTCTGCGACGCCACCACCATGTCGTCCACATAGGCGTATACATTTCTCCCGAGCATTGGCGCCAAGACCTTATCCATTAACCTCTGGTACGTGGCGCCCGCATTTTGAGTCCGAAAGGCATCACCTTATAGCAATAACTCCATGTTTCAGTCATGAACGCAGTTTTGCTCTCGTCCCTGGGGTGCATCTTGATTTGGTTGTAACCTGAGAAGGCGTCCAGGAAGCTTAACACTTTGCTGCCAGACGCGCTGTCCACTAGGGCGTCAATGCTGGGCAGCGGATAGGAATCCTTCGGGCACGCCTTATTCAGGTCCGTGAAGTCAACGCACATTCTCCATTTCCCGTTTGCCTTCTTCACCGGAACGAAATTGGCGAGCCACTCAGGGTACTGAATCTCCCTAATGTGGCCAGCACTCAGCAGCTTCTGCGTTTCGTCTTTCACCACCTGTTGTCGCTCCTCATTGAATTTCCTCCTTCTCTGACGCACGGGGCGAACCGTGGCGTCCATGCTGAGGTGGTGGCACAGAAAATCGGGGTCAATGCCCGGCATGTCCGAGGCGGACCACGCGAAGGCATCCATGTGGCGCGAAATCACTTCCGCCACCCCTTCCCGCTCTTCTGGGTTTAGCGAGCTTCCTAACTTGAAAGCTTTGCCGCCAATCTCCCTTTCTAGGATGTTGGTAGCGGGTTGCTCCCTATTATCATCATCGGTGGGCGCCGCTTCTTCTACGGGCGCCGCCTCCTCCACGTGCGCTTCCTCCATTGGCGCATCTGCTTTGGGCGTCGCCCTTTCTGCCATGGCCTCTTCGGGGGTTTGCCTAGCGGGCGTCGCCTCGATCATTGTTGCGTCCGCGATCGGTGGACGCTCGTACACCATGAAGACGCCTCTCTTCGTCTTCAGGCTGTTTTCGTAGCATTTTCTTGCCTCCTCTTGGTCTGATCTGATGACTATCACCCGGCCACTGAGGTCCGGTAGCTTCATCTTCATGTGCCGGGTGGAGGATATTGCACTCAGACGGTTTAGCGCTGGTCTGCCCAGCAAAATGTTATAGGCAGAATTGGCGTTAACGACGAGGTACCGAATGCTCTCTGTTCGGGAGGTCTCTCCGTTCGTGAACGTAGTCCTCAACTCCAGGTACCCCCGGACCTCTATCTGGTTATCCCCGAACCCATACAAACATCCCGTATAGGGACTCAGTAGATCGGGGGACAGCCGTAACTTATTAAAAGTCGACAGAAACATGACGTCTGCCGAGCTTCCTTGATCAACAAGCACTCGGTGGACCTTTCTCCCAGCCGTGACGACCGAGATGACAACGGGATCGTTGTCATGGGGCACCACATCTCGGAGATCCCTTCTTGTGAACACAACATCTGACTCCCAGGGCTCCCCCGAGAGCCTCTCTTCGATTGAATTTACCCCCCTCGCGTATTTCTTCCGCTGGGAGGCGGTGGGTCCTCCGCCGGAAAAACCTCCAGCAATGGTGTGGACCTCGCCAAGCACAGGCATCTCGTGTGCTGGCTCATCCGCCGGCGACGGCAGGGTGGCGGTCGCGGTGGACTCTGCGACATAATCTTTCAAAAACCCAGTCCTCACCAGCTCATCTAGCTGGTAGCCCAACGACAGGCAATTATCAATTTGGTGCCCGAAAGCCTCGTGAAATTCGCACCAAGAGTCTTTACGGGGCCCTAGCACCTTGTCGGTCTTCGCCGGTCGCCTCAGCCTCTCGGCTATGTTGGGCACGGCGATCAAATCCTTCAACTCGACTACGAAGTTGTACCTCGCCGGTCTTGCTCTTTCTCTGGTGGGGCATTCGCCTCCTGCGGGGCCTCGAGGCTGGGGCTTTCTGGCCTCGTAGGGGCGTCTCGCCTCTGGCTTCTTTCTCCCCGTCGTGGTCTCATTGACTCTGACGGGTTGAACTCGCGCCGGTCCCCTTGGGCGTGAGGGCACGGTACTAGTGCGCTTCACACATACCTCCCCTTCCGAAGCGATATGCTCCACCGCCCTACGCCGTAATTCTGCGAAAGTCCTAGGGCGATTGCGGATAATAGATTCTCCAAAGGGCCCTGGGCATACGCCTTTCACAAATGCGTACACGATCATAGGCTCCTCTGTTGTACCAACTTTCACGACCTGGGCCCCGAAGCGATTGATATACTCCTTCAGGGTTTCCCCCTGATACTGCTTCACGTCAAACAGGTCGTAGGAGACCGGCGGCGGGGCCTTGTTGGCCAAATACTGTTCTCTGAATAACCGCGACAACTGGCGGAAAGATGTGATATGGCCCTCGGGAAGGCTGATGAACCAGTCCATAGCCATCCCGGTCAGGGTGCTCATGAAGAGCTTGCACTTGGCGGCATCAGAGCCGCCTACCAGGACCATCTGCGTGTGGAACGCCGCGAGGTGCGTCTCCGGGTCTTCCATCCCAGTGAAAATTGCCTTGGATCCCGCGAACGTGTTCGGGATTGCTGCGTCTAGGATCTCCTGCGAGAACGGAGTGGAAAACTCCCTTGGTGGGGAGTGATTCTCCATCTCGTCGTGCCCAGGCCGCCTCCTACCGTTTCTCAGGCCCTGGCGCAACTCCTCATTCACACGGTGGAGCTCTTCGTTGCGTTCATGCGAGGCGTCAAGATCTGCCTGCATGCGCTCCTGCTCCATCTTCGAATCCGCCATGTCCTGCTGCAACCCCCTCATTATTTCCAGGACCTACTGCATGGATAGGTCTGCAAGGGCTGCGCGCGCTGATCTTCGTCTGGTGGGGGCCATTGTCACTCCAACCTCCTTCAGCACTACCGTAACCTGGTAGCTTTTCACGAACTTGTGTGATGGGACTGATGTTTTATATCTGCCCCACGGTGGGCGCCAAATGTTCCGTCCGGTTGACCGGGACGTCTTCGTGCGCGACCTCAACCGTCAGCTAAGGACTCCTTCCCACTGATTGCCTGTGAATTCCTGCAAAAAGAGGACAAAGAGGCGCCCTAGCGGCCGTTTGCACTCCGACGCTCAAGTCAGCCAGCAAGAAACACCAAAACTGTCCACCCACGTATCTGAGCACCGCGTATGCCACTCTGAAGGTGGTAAAAGAAACTGTGTATATGTGTGTGTGTTGTCCCCTTCAGGCAAAAATATTCTCCAGTCACTTGTACGTAATCCTCAAGCACGGGCAAGCAACTAGAGAATTTCTCCTAAATTTGTCAAAGGTTCCAACCCTTTTTCCGACATTCCCAGCGCTATTTAAACTGCCCTAGCATTTAAAGCGCCTTAAAGCGCTTTTAATCTCAAACGTAACGCACTCATTAAAGCGCTTAATTACGAAACGTAGCGCATTTAAGACGTTGAAACGCTCGGGAGCCCTAATAGTACCTGAATGCTCGAAAGGGAAACTGTATTGAATATCTTTAATTACCTGGCACCTGACTAGAGGGTGTTTCTATTCTGGCATGGCTGTCGTACACGTGGAGGGCCTCACGACGCCATGACCCCATCTGGGGGCGTTTCTGCCCACCTGGGGACGTCTCTACGTGTGAGCCCTCCTGCTTGGGAGTGCTACTGCGCTAGGGGTGGCTTTTTGGGTGCCAACTCATGCCCCCAAGTATCTAGCCACTTACTCTGAGAGCGTATCTGCCTTCCTCTCGCACCCTGCACCCGGTTATCCTGGGCGTGACCTTCCTCTTGGGTCGTATCTGTCCCGAAGGCGTCTCTGGGGCGGCAGGGGTACTTCACGAGTCAGGCTGCCCTTTACTGGTACTATCACTATGGCCTTGAAGCCACCTTTTCCTTCTCTTTATCACTTTCCCGAGATATCGGGTCCTGAGGCTTTCCCACGGCGTCGCTCCCTCCATGGTCTTTCCTACCCATGGGTATCGGGGAACCACACCGTGGTTGCCTTGCTTTTACACTGTTTGATCTGGCGACGCCCTGGCTGGGCGACGCCTCTACTCAGGCGACGCCCTGCCTTGGCGACGCCTTGTCCTGCCTTGGCGACGCTTCCTCTTGGCGTTTCTACACCGGGGCGACACCTTGAGTTGACTTTGACTCTCCAGTCGTTGACTTTGACGTTGACTTAGTCAACGCCCTGATACGGGACGGTACAGAAAGACTCGACAGAAGAAGAGAAAAGGGAAGAACAAGGGGGGCTCGCAGAGAAAGGTCCAGAAACCCTAAACACAGAAAAAAGGAATACGAAGCAGAGAAACATCCCACAACGTATGCTCCAGACAAGTATTGGATGATGCAAACCGATCAAAATGCAGCAAATACCAACAAAAGTGATAAAAAAGGTACCTTTAGACGATCGAAGGAGCGTACAGCAAAGGGGGGATCGAAGAAGTCGAAGAGTCCACCAGGGCGTTTCGAGAGTGTGAAAGTAGGAAGAAGATAATGGAACAGTAGAGTGGCGCGAGAATTTTAATAATTTTGAACGTTACAAGAAGCGCAAGCGACAAGAAACGTTGACCGTTGATGAGTCCACGTGTCAGCTCCCGAAAGGGGGTTGGTGAAGTGTCAAATCAGTAGATGACCCGGGCATTAGCGCGCGAAGCCACGTAGATCGCCGAAGTTTAACTTGTTTTCTTTACCAGAAAAACCACATGCCGATTTCTTTAAAGCAAGAGTTAGTCAGTTATATCAGATGATTACACAACAGATAAAAGCGAAACCATGCGCACATTTATATGTATTGAAGAAGAAAATGGAACAGTGAACTTCTTAGCCTTTTTGCTGAAAACAAGTTATCATCTCAAGACTTGGGGGCTTGTGTGTACCGATCAGGTCATCAAGAGCAACGACGCGACCAAGAAGTACGCATGGTCGCCGATCGCAAGGATGGCGGTCTGCAACACACAAGATCGCCGGTTGCGTCGTCGCCGAAGTAAAAGACCAGGCGGTCCGACATCGTTACAAGCAACACATCGCCAACTTTTCAAAAAAAAAAAAAAAACTCGAAGCAAACATAACAAGGGGGAATATTGGGAGTAGCGCGTGCGGCATAGCAAGGAACGCAAGCAAGCAAAAATAAGTTGGACAACATTCAACGTTAGGAAAAACGTAAAGCAAGCGTTAAGGTTACAGACGAAGTTTATAACAGTTGCAAAATAAAAATATAATCCTATACACATCCTAATGTTTGTACGGGAAGCGAAAACGTATCACTCATCAGTGGCCCCCAGAGTTTGAGCAGTACGACGAAGAAGCCCCGTCCCCGAACCTCAAAGCCTGAGTCAGCAGTGTCCTCTGATGATCGTTTATCTTCGAACCTACGTAAAAAAGGAGTAAAGCATAGTAAGAGACAGACATGAAACAAAGTATTTCTAAGCAAAATCATACAAGAAATCCGACAAAAACAGAGAGTAGGAGGGTCATAAGGAAAGCCTCACGCACATATATATATATATTTCCAGAAGCTCGGCATTATACTCTAAGCTTATTAAGGCAGCCGTGTCAAAACCTCCAACACCCGCCAAGATCTTGCAAGCTTTCTGATCCCTTGAAGACAACTTCTTAAGGGGCTTAGATTTCAAGGCTCTGGCGTCCTTTGTCCAATACAAAGGAAAGCCGTCCAGAGCAGAGGGCACCAGACTGGAACAACACACCTTGAAGATCCTGCCTTTCCACCCTGTGAAGGTTTGTTGGAAAGGGGTCAAAAGAATCCTACCGGGAACGTTGCTGAGAGTCACCCAGAGGTTGTTTCTCTGCCTCTTCACCTCAAAGAAGTGGAGGAAGATGTCTACAGAGGGTACACATCCAAGGAAGCCAAATAGAATGTCAAAGGCC
The DNA here is from genome assembly GCF_000499845.2 of Phaseolus vulgaris. Lineage (NCBI taxonomy): Eukaryota > Viridiplantae > Streptophyta > Magnoliopsida > Fabales > Fabaceae > Phaseolus > Phaseolus vulgaris. Next base: position 22,278,568 of record NC_023750.2, read on the forward strand.
TTAACGAAGGCCCAACTATTAGGATACAGTTGGGCTGGGGCAATATTCATCTCTGTCAGCAGTTCTCTCTCGAACCTAGAAAAAGGGAGGCGCACGCCAACGCGCTTAAAAACCACCTGATAAAAATAGAAAAAGGGGACCCCATCGTTGGCCCGTTCGTCTCCGCAAACCGGCTCCCCTAGGGTGCAGGGAAGCACGACGATATCATCGTCGTGCCTCTTTGTGAAGGCATGACGATCATAAGAACACTCTTCCCCCACGTGTTCCCTCAGGGCCCTGGTGGAAAGTAGGCTAGAGCATTCGTCAAGAAGTTCACTCGAGGCCCAGGGGTAAAGATCTTTGTGACCCACTCTGGAGGAGGAAGGGTTGGTAGACATTTTAGTACGTAGCTGTCAGTGAAAAACTGAAGGTCAAGGAAGAAGGGTCTAACAGCAGAATAGAAGGAAAGTTTGCAAGGGAAAACGCGGAACCAGGAGTTCTTGAGGAGAAGATGAATATCTCAAGAAAGTTGCGAAAGAAGTAAATACAGTGAGTTAAGGTACGGGGTTTCAAAGATTCGAGCGTCACAGTTGAAACAGTAAAGGACGTTAAAGCGAACGTCTTACGATTGAGCCACGTGTCACGAGATGAAGGTGCAAACTGAAGTGTCACCTCTCTCGTTCAGAGAATATCACATCGTCAGAGTCCTTGAGGGTACGTCGCGCCGGCAACGCGGAGATGTCACGTCAACCGATCGGGGAGTGACACGACGTCAAATCGCCGCGAGGGGAACAAGGGGCGAGGCCTTAGTCTTTTCGCTGAAGCAAGGCTGTCAATAAGACATCGCCCGGGGTGATCAACAAAAGGTCGAAGTCAAAGTCAACTCATGGAAGGACGTCGCCCCAATAAGACATCGCCCAAAGCATTTCGTAGAGAAGAGGGCCCACACGATGGAATAACCCTAAGTTGGGTGGCGGCGCTGTGGGACCCTCCGCACAAAATAAACGATCAAGTCAAAGGGGCACGTGACAATGCCCACGTGCTCATTAAAGATCCCCAAGCAAGGCTGCATGCATGACATGTGATTAATTAGGGCACCCGAATAGTATGATGGCGCGAGAATTACAGTGCCTAAGTTAGAGCCCAAGTGGTCGCAAGGTTATTCATTGCACTCCAGATAAGGGAAGTCCATAGGCCAGATACGCTAAGATCCTAAGGATAGCGGCGCAAGGACCTTCTCCAAGGAACCCTAGATAATAGCAGCAACACAAAGGTAAACCCTAGTTTTCACCTATATAAAGGGCACGAAGAACCCTAGTAAGGTACGCTTTCACAACTACATGAGTTTTAACCTAATTCTCATAAGTCACACAGAGCACAAACCCTAGTTGTCTTCACAGTACCCTGCAGGGAGCACAAGGCAATTAGGGCAACACAGTTTTAGCCACACAGTTTCAGTCATTGAGATTATCATACAGTTTTCAGTCACTTTGGTGTTTCTCGCTAGCTGACTTGATCGTCGGAGTGCAAACGGCCGCAAGGGTGCCCCTTTGTTCTTCTTTTCAGGTACTCACAGACGGAGCAGAACGAAGGTGCCCCAGCTCGTGGGGTCAAGCCACGCATAAAGACGATCCAGGTCAACCGGCCGGAACAGATTGCTTAGTGGATTGCCCAGTGGATTATGGGGACTGGATGTAGCTCTTGGTTTAAGAGTGAACCAGTATAAACTGTTTGTGTATCTCTTTCTTCCCTTAAACTCATTTAAATTCAGTTGTTATTGTTTTGCTGCTATAAACAACCAATTGTTTCGAAGAAACAACCAATTCTTTTTCTGGTGCTTTGCTGTTTTGTGCTTTATATCTTGGCTAACTGAATTTCTGATTGAGTTTCATATAAAGGATTTTGTTCTAGCTTAAAAAGTTTTCGAAAACTCCCTTTAAACAATTCACCCCCCTCTCGTTTAAGGCCATATATTCTAACAGTTAGGGCCCTTTAGTGACTCATTGATCAGAAACCGGGCAAGGACTTTTGAGGAGATCCGACGACGAGCTGTTGCCCATATCGCCGCAGAAGAAGCCGTGATAGTCAAGCGCGAGAGCTCGTACACAGGATAGGCAAAACTTAGAGAGGGTGGTCGAGCCCAACCAATGAGAGTGCATGAGGTTGTGATCGGGAAGAGGTCAGACACCCGATGAGCACCTTATGCGCCGAGAAAGAACCAAACTAGGTCGAGGGCGAAGGACGACTTCCCTTTTCGACCTAAGTTCCAAATGTCTTACAAGGAATTGTTGGCTATGCCATGTATGGAGGACCAGCTGACGTTTCCCCCAAAGATCGATAGAAATTTGTGGCCACGCAAAGAGATTTGGTGTGATTTCCATAAGGCCTTCGGGCATGATGTGGAGCACTGCATAGCTCTTGGCTACCAGTTGGTAGGGCTGGTGAATGATGGTTTCTTGAAGGGAACCAGGAAGGATCGAATGAGGATTTGAAATCAATGGACCAAAGGCATGAGGTGCCTATCCATGGCGAGATTAACACAATCTCAGGAGGATTTTCGAGATGAGGCTACACCGCCTCTCAACGTAAGAGGTACACGAGGGAGGTGATGACAGTGGAGGCACAAGAGCCTGATCAGCCGGCCGAGCCTGACCTCTGCTTCACCAAGGATGACTTGAGAGATGTAGTCCCACATGAAGATGATCCAGTGGTGATCTCGATCGTGACAGTGGGAAGAAGAGTACGCAAGGTCCTCATCGACCACGGCAGCTCGGCCGACGTGATTTCCCGGGGACCTTCAACAAATTGCAATTGTCACCCGACCAGCTGAGACCTTACGACAGTTGCTTGTTTGGTTTCGTGGGAGACCAGGTTGAAGTAAGAGGCCATGTGGAGTTAAGGACGACCTTCTCAGATGGCACCTCATCTCGTACGACCAATATCGGGTACTTTGTTGTTAATGCAACTTCAGCTATAACATACTTTTGGGTAGACCTGCCTTGAACAGGTTAGGCTCAGTGGCCTGAACGAGGCACATGAAGATGAAGTTACCCTCCCTTGAGGGAGAGGTAATCGTTATTAGGTCTGACCAGAAGGCGACGAGGAAGTGTTATGAGAACAGCCTGAAGAACAAAAGAGGAATATGTGTGGTCACCGACCACCACAAGGGCCTGAAGGAATCACTCGCATAGAGAACACCTGCGAGAGGTGACCTGAGCCTACAAGTGAGGTTTAGGAGAAAGAAATTGCGGGAAAGAAGTTCAAGCTCAGCACATCGCTGGGCCAGGAGCTGCAAGATCAAATCGTCAAGATAATAACAAGGCACTTAAACGATTTTGTGTGGTCCGCCTCTAACATGCCCGACGTCAACCCTGACTTTTTGTGCCATGCTCACGATGGACACAAAGGTCAGGCTCGTAATTCAAAGGAGAAGAAAGTTTAGCGAGGAAAGACGCCTGGTCATTCGGGAAGAGACCCAGAAGTTGCTCAGTGCGGGCCACATAAGGAAGATCCAGTACCCTGAGTGGCTAGCGAATATAGTGTTGGTCAAGAAGGCCAACGGGAAATGGAGGAGGTGCGTTGATTTCTCCGACCTAAACAAGGCTTGCCTTAAGGACTCGTATCTGCTGCCTAGCATCAACGCCTAAGTGGACAGTGCCTCGGGTTGCCGACTTCTCAATTTTTTAGACCCATTCTCGGTGATGGAGATCAAGCTCAAGTGGACATGGAGGCCAATCAACAAGATCAAGAAGAGGTAGAGGCACAAATGGAGGACGCCCATTGATGTGATTCCACTAGCCATATAGAGAAAGGTTCTTGACCTTCTTAGGAATCACCTTGAGTTGGACATTATAGAGGCACTTTTCTTAGAGTTGGATCATTGTTCTAAGACAAGAACTCACCAAAAACTAGTACCAAATCCCAAACTCATTTGGATGAACCAATTTTAGTCAAATTGAACCGAACAAAAGAGTAAGAAAAGCAAAGGAACAAGATGAATGGACAGAATTATAAAACTGCCGAACCAAAATACTCATAAAAACAGCAAGAACACCAAAACAAACTCAAGAACACAAGCTAACAAAAACAAATGAAAGAGGAGAAAGGAAGGAGAGAAGAAATGCTCATGAAGATGGAAGGAGGATGGATGATCTCGCCACTAGAAGTGTGGAATGCTCCTAGATGAGAGTGATGCCGCCACTTGAGGACTCCATTGATCCATCAAGATAAGACTAGAGAAGAAGGCTCAAAGCTCTCCAAAGTTCACTCAAAATTTGAGTAGAGTTTTCTTAGATTAATTCCAATCTGAATTTTACAAAGGAAGCACCTCTATTTATAGCCTAAGGTGCTGAAAAATAGGTGGGAAATTTCAAATAAACTCATTTGAAATTCCCACCAAAAACAAGTCACATGGGAGGTGTGACCTTTTTCTACTATGACACCTCCCAAAAACTACACCTACACCACTCTCCTAAGTCACATGGGTAATGTGACTTTATTTTACATTTTCACACTCCTTTATTTAATAACCACACCTCCTAAAACTATACAAGAGTATTTCAAAGCTTGGCCTTGCCCCTCATGGGATGGACTTGGGCTTGGGCTTTGGGCTTGGGCCTCATCTTTATTTTATGTCTTCTTTTAATTTTGAGAAAACTAGAAGGAAGAACTTCAAATGTGAGGGTGGATGTCCTCTTCCTCCATTAATAAAAGCCTCCTTTATTTGATTCTCATCACCCATGGAGGTCAAAGCCCACCTCAAAGGCTTACAAGAAGCATGTTCAAAGCTTTAGGAGCTAGGGGACAATTATTTTCTCTTTTTGTAATTTCTTTGGTTGAAGGTGCTTAGAGGGAAACATTAGAAACCTCTATTGTTATAGCATCTTTTAGGCTTTAGTTAGGAGCTTTAGGAGGGGGGTGCGTTAGTAGATAGGTGTAGGAGTAAGATAGGAGGTGCCAAAGTGAAGGAAGAGGTCACACCTTCCTCATGCATTGTCTTTGGCGCCGGTTCTAGAAGCTTTTTAGGAGGGAGTTTTTGAATTTGTGTAGCTTGCATTTCAGCACCTTAGGCTATAAATAGAGGTGCTCCCTTTGTAAAATTCAGATTGGAATTTAGAGTAAAGAAACTATACTCAAATTTTGAGTGAGCATTGGAGAGCTTTTGAGCCTTCTTCTCTAGTCTTATCTTGATGGATCCATGGTGTCCTCAAGTGGCGGCAGCACACTAATCTTGGAGCAGCCATACTCCAAGTGGCGTGATCAATCACCATCTCTTCCATCTCCATAAGTGTTCTTTTCTCTAGCTTTGTGTCTTCTTCTTTTTCATGTCTAGTATGATTGTTCTTGCCTTTTTTGGTTCGGCTATTTACATTTTCTAGCAAGCTGTTCTTCCTTTGTTTGATTTGGTTCGGTGTGTTTAATTTCCAGCACTTCTATTTCAGTTTGCTTATCTTTTGTTCCATTCTTTTCGGTTCAATTTGATCAAATTGGAACTTCCATATGAGTTTTGGATTTGGTGCTAGTTTTGGTGAGTTCTTGACTTAGAACATTGATCCAATTATAAGAAAAGTGCCTAACTATTGTCCAACTCAAGTTGATTCCTAAGAAGATCAAGAATCTTTCTCTTCTATGCTATTGGAATTACATCATGTGGTATCAAGAGTTTAGGTGTGTTCTTGTTTAATTGTTAAGTTGTGTAACACTTTATTTCAAGAGCTCTTTTAATTTCTTGCAATTTAAGGTTCTGTTTTAGGCTTTATTTTGAGTTTCCTTGCTGTTTTTCTTTGTTACACCAAGTGTTTGTGAAAAGGTTTATGGCACTCATTCTTCATATGAGTTTGGCTGCTTTTTGGAATGGAATTCTCCTTCATAAGCTGACCTTAAGCTTCCTTTCACTTCTTGTTCTATCTTGTGATATGTCTTTTAATTTTGTAATCATGTCAAGTTTTGTCTTAGTCATGTTATTCCATAATTGTCATTACTTCTAGTAGTACTTTTATTGATTTTGATTGTTTCTTGCTTTAGTAGAACTCTTATATACCTGGTCACTTTCTCTCTCCTGGCAGTTACAGACCTGGACACGTGGCTCGCATCCAGTCGTACACGTGCCATCATCTGGAGCCTCCTTGACTTGGGCGCTGCTCCTGACTCTCTTTTTGGCTAAGTTATTTATGCATGGTACTGCCCAGTGCATAGCTAACCTGGGAGCGCGATCTCTACAGGAATTGGCGAGTGAGGGTGCTCTCGTACACCTTCCCTGTGGTCTCGCCGGCCGCCTTCATAATCTGCACCACCTTCATCTTCGGCGATGTGCTTGCTCTGGCGATCTCCAATCGCTTGGTCGCCTGAGTTTACATCTGGCGACTTCACCTTCAACTGGGCGATCGCCGGTCCTGGTATGCTGGCGACCGGAACACGCCAACTTAATAACTGACGACTACACGAACCCCCCCGACTTCCTTCACTTCTGCGAATCTGGCGCCTTGTCCGCCTACACTGTAGCTTGGTGCCACGTCATCACTTCCGACTACCAGGGCGGTACACAAGCCCCCCAGTCTTAAGCGAAGACTTGTCTAGCGAAAAGACTAAAAGAGTCACATCATCTACGTGGCACTGGCACAGAATTCCAAGCGGTTGCACTTTCTGCTCCTCTGACGCTCCACCAAACATTCTCCATCGTTCGACACGTGGCTTCATCAACGGTTACCTTCAGTTAACGTTTGCGCTTCCCAAACCCATTTTGAAAAACCCTTAAACCCATTTTCACTCCACTGTTCCATCACTTTTCTTCGTATCCTCAAACGCTCCAACTCTCTTCTGCAAAAAAAAAAAGCTCTCAGCGTTCTTCAACATTCTGAATCACCAGCATCCTTCATCGTCTTCCCGATCATCAAAAGGTACCTCTTTTCCTTCTTCTGCTGGTTTTTCCTGCATTTTAACCGATTCGCATCATCCTGTAACTGTCTGGTGCATACGTTGTGGGTTGTTTTTGCGATTTCTTCTTCTTCGTAACTTAGGGCTCTGTCAACGTCACGACGAACCTACGTTCGTTCGTTTTTCACCTTTCTTCCATGATCGAGTCAGCCTCTGTGACCCCTGATCATTTTTCCTTTTCTTCTTCCTTTGCAGCTTCAACAATGACTCGCTCAAAGATCACCCCAAATCCTCCTCCTTCATCACGAAACCCCTCTTCACAAGCACACGACCCACCGCGAGTACGTGGCACTTCGTCTTCTCAGGCTGAGAGGCCTGCACCTTCCCGCCCAACCTGGCCCAGGCTACTCCGCCTGTCACCGGAGGAGCCTCCGTCCCCCCACCAGACTTCAAAAAACTATACCCCTGGGCCAACTCGACCCTGTTGGGGGAAACATCTTCTGTGAACACTGCGGGGGCAGTTCTGCAATTGACGAAGGGGGATGAGCCTCACCAATCATTCCACAAGGAGCACGATGAGAAGATGACAGTGCTACCTTGCCCCCCTGGCCTGCCAGTTTGTGCTGACGACAAGGCAAACACCGGTGGAGCCTTCTGTTTCGTCTACACAACCCTATTCAAGAAGGTGAAACTCAGGTTTCCCTTCACCCGCTTTGAGAGGGAGCTTCTCACTGAGCTCAACATCGCCGCTGCCCAGCTTCATCCCAACAGCTAGGCGTTCGTGCGAGCGTTCCAAGTGATGTGCGACCATCTGGGGTTGCCAGCATCTGTAGATGTATTTTTATTTCTCTTCGAAGCCAAGCACCCAGGAGACCGCCTGTGGGTAAGCTTGAATGGGATTGCTGGGAGATCAATCCTTTCCATCTTCCAGCAATCCTATAAAGACTGGAAGGGCAAATTTGTCCAGATACGCCCCAACGAGAAAGACGCGTCGCTGCTCGACGGTTTCCCCTTGTATTGGGTAAACAAGGGGAACAAAGAGTCCAAAAGCTGCTTCAGGAGACCCAGAAGTCCTGATAGCATGGGCGCTTTGGACAGAGATCTCTGTTTTTTCTGGAAGAGTGTGGCAGACGCCAACATCACCTTCCTCACCACCACATTTATCTGCTTCGAGTTCTTCGAGGACCAACTCGAAATTCGAATAGGTTAGAACGCTTAAGTTCTTGTTTTAATACTTACTTCTGTTAATTGTTTCTGGGCGTCTTGTGCGTTGTGCGCAAGACTTTGGTTTTACTTTTCTGCACCCCTTATCTGTTTTGCTGCGTATTGCCTTATGCATTCATTTTCCCTCTGAACTAACCCTTGCATTTTTGCTCTATGCAGATAACATGTTGGGCCAGGGCAAGCTTGCTGAATTAAGGGCGCTCGCCTGAATCCACGGGTTGGCAACGGGTTCCCAAACATTGCCAAATTCTGTGGTGGAGATCGCCGCCGCGCAGGGCCGATCGCCACCCAAGGGCCCAACTCCTTCCAATGTCCAACCCGTCGCTCAACGCAAGAAACTTGTCCTCAAAAGACCCAAGAGGAAAACTCCCCAGGTAGTCCACGAGGAGGAGGAGGAAGACGACGAGGCTACTGAAGATGGCCTTATTACGAAGAGGAAGAGGGTGGCACCTTCTTCACCATCTGCACCACCCCCTCTTCCAGCATCAACACCGCCATCCACGCCTGCCCCTCCTCCATCATTGCCACCTTCATCAGCTCCTGCTTCACCAGTCCAAGCCATTCCATTGGCATCCGCGCCACCTGCGGTTGAGGCCCTCGGGCCAAACTTCATGGAGGACCCCCCGAGCGCCTCCACACCTTGTGCAATAGTTGGAGGGGGTCCTCCTTCAAATGCCTCAGCCGCAGACGTTGCTCCAATCGGGGATGAGGTTGCCCATACCTCTCCATTTCTGATTACCGAATCCCTGACGTCGCCACCACGCCCAGAAGCGCCTACTGAAGAACCAACTAAAGAAGGTGGCGACGAAAACCAACAACAGGCCCACCCAGCGCCTCTACAAGCAGCAAACCTCCCTCTTGAGGTCACGAGGATGTGGGAGCCTTTATCTGCCAAGCTGAAGACGATAGCAGAAGACATCCCCGCCATCATAACTAGAGTTGTGGAGAGCTCCACCAGGAAACTCCAGGACGACCTCTTCAACCTTAGAACTGAGAACAGCACCATGAGGGTTGAGGTGGAGAAGTTGTCCTTCAATCTGACACTCGCGGAGATTGAACACTCCCGAGTAGAAGATGCGATGAGCACCGAGCTCCGGTTGGCGCGCAAGGAGGCCACCGATCTTCGCCACAAGGTGCAGCTTCTGGCTCAAGAGAAGATTGAGCTGGAAAGCAAGATTGTGCCTTATCGCGTTAAGGTGGCTGACTTAGAGGCCCTGATAAAAACTGACGCCGCCAAGGTGAAGAAACTGGAGCAGAGGTCCGCTGATTGGGAGATCTTCCTTGGTAAGGTGGAGAAGGCGAGGGATGACGCCATGGCTGAGCTTGCCGAGGCCAACAAAGAGAAGGGGAAGATCACTGCTGAATTGGGCCAAGTGCAAGCAGAATCCAAGAAGGTTGCTGAAGACCTTCTCCAGGCTCAAGAAACCAACGAAAAACTCAAGAAGCAAGTCGAAGAGCTGGAGCAGCAGAATAAGGGGCTGAAGGAACAAACTGAAGAACTCCAGAAACAGATTGAAGAACTTAATCTGAGTTCTGCCCAAATTCTGGCTGCTGGATTCGCGGCTGCACGGGAACAGTTTGCATGCTTGTTCCCCGATCTGGATCTCAGCATGGTGTCCCTAAACAACGAGGTGGTGGACGGGAAGGTGGTTCCCGTCGAAGACTGATCAATTTCCCCTCGTCCACCACCTTTATGCTTTTTCTTTGTATGCAATTGTAAAAACTCCATACTTTCCTGTATACGTGTTTTTGAACTGATACTTATTTCAACGAAATTGACTTTGTATTTCTTCCTGTAACTTCTTTGCCTGCTTCAACTTCCCTTGCGCAATTTACTTCAGAGGAATGACTTAGTAATTTTGTAGGCACGATCTTGTACTTAACTGTTTCGAACCATTTCAGCTTCAAACAATAATCACTTTAACAACTCGTAATCTTAAGGCAATTAACCTTAGCGTAAAATTACTCTTCAAGCAACGAACTTCAACTCAACTACCGGCTTAAAGCACTGCTTCACCCGATCTGCTTCATTAAAACGGGTCTTTAACTTTCTCGGCACTGTTTGAACTTTTCATGGTCGCCAAAGACTCTTGGCGATATCAGCTTCTTTCTGGCTTCATGCCTTGGCCATTGTGCTTTTATCTGGGGGTAGAGGCGCCTTTCGGATCCTTCTCTACCTTCCTGAACCTCAGAACAAAAGACCGGGTGGCTAGGCGTTCTCTTCGAACCTACCTTAGCCACCTTCCCAACTTCGTCCACCCTTAACACCATACTTGAACTCGTTCGAGACGAGAAGGACTTTACCTTGCCTGAACTCGCTCATAGGCGAGAAGGTCTTTTACTTGCCTGAACTCGCTCATAGGCGAGAAGATCTTTTACTTGCCTCTACATTGCCCCGGGGGTTACATCTTCTCGCCCCCAGAAACACTGAGGACTTTTCACTGGTGCCTCTACATTTCCCCAGGGGTTACATCTCCTCGCCCCTAGAAACACTGAGGACTTTTCGCTCTTCCTCGCCTGCACTCGCTCGACGGCGAGGAGGTCTTTAACTCGCCTCAGGACGCGCGAGGGCGTTGAGGTCTTTTAGCTGGTGCCTCCGATCGCCGAAAGACGATGAGGACTTTAACTTTAACTTGTGCCTCCAATCGCCGAAAGACGATGAGGACTTAAAACTTTAACTGGTGCCTCCGATCGCCGAAAGACGATGAGGACTTAAAACTTTAACTGGTGCCTCCGATCGCCGAAAGACGATGAGGACTTAAAACTTTAACTGGTGCCTCCGATCGCCGAAAGACGATGAGGACTTAAAACTTTTTAGAAAGCATGCAATATATCTTTAACTTGCCTTAAGCCACATACAAGTGACAAGGTCTTTCTTCAAAACTTTCTGAAAACAACAGGCACGCAATCTAAAACAACTTGTACTTCGAAAACTTCTCTTTATTGGGTGGCCTCATTAAAAACCCTCCTTAGGGAAAAAGAGTGCCCCCTTCAAACTATTTTAACAGAGACATTGTAATATAACTTCGTGTTTGTCTTTACTTACAAGGCTTCTTAACTGTAATACAACTTCAGGTGCGTGGCGTTCCAAGTGCGAGGAATCGCCCCTCCTTCCAATGTCTCTAAGCGGTAGGCGCCGTTCCCGAGCGCCTCGGTTATTCTGAACGGCCGCGTCCACTTGGGCGACAATTTATTCTCCATCTCGTACTGGTGGGCTTTCCTCATCACCAGGTCGCCTTCTCTAAACTGTCTTGGCATCACCTTCGAGTTGTATCTTCGTTCAATCCTTCTCTTCACCGCTTCAGCCTTCAATCTCGCCTCTTCCCTGACCTCATCCAGTAGATCCAGGTTCAGCCTTCTCTCTTCATTCGAGTCCTCCTCTACAAAGTTCTGGAATCTCGGCGAGCTCTCCTGGATCTCTACTGGAATCATTGCATCACACCCATAGACCAAGCTGAACGGGGTCTCATGGGTTCCTGACTGCTCGGTGGTGTGGTACGCCCAGACTATACGGGGTACCTCCTCAGCCCAGCTTCCTTTGGCTTTCTCTAGCCTTCTCTTCAAACCTCTCAGCAACACCCGATTAGCTGACTCCACCTGGCCATTCTTCTGAGGGTGCTCGACGGATGCAAACACTTGTTGAATTCCCACCCCTTCGCACAACTTCTTCAACAAGTGGCTTGCAAACTGAGTCCCATTGTCTGACATCAGGCGCTTGGGCACTCCAAACCGGCACACAATATTCTTCCACACGAAACCCTCGATCTTGTGTGCGGTGATCTGGGCCACTGGCTCTGCTTCGATCCACTTGGTGAAATACTCAATCGCCACCACCAAGTACTTCATCTGCCTGATCGCCAGCGGGAATGGTCCCAGGATGTCAATTCCCCAAGTATGAAACGGCCAAGGGCTGTAGATCGACTTCAACTCCTCGGGAGGAGCCTTGTGCCAATCGGCGTGCTGTTGGCATTGTTTGCAACATTGGGCATACTTCTTGCAGTCTTCTCTCATCGATGGCCAGTAGTAACCTGCATGGAGAGTCCTTGCGGCCAGAGCTCGACCCCCAACGTGGCTTCCGCATACACCTTCGTGGAGCTCTGCCATGATTCTCGTGCACTTCTCGCCATGTACGCATTCCAGGAGTGGGTGAGTGAACCCAAACCTGTACAGATCGCCATCAATCAATGTGTACTTGCTAGAATTTTTCTTTACCTTCCTAGCCTCTGTCGGATCCAGTGGGAGAAGGCCATCTGCCAGGCATCGCTTGTATTGTGTTATCCAGGTGTCTGGCTCATGGATAGCGCAGACCTGCGTCATGTTCACCTTCTCTCCTCGACATGCTCTAATTCTCGGCGATCTCAAAGTTTCTTGCGTCAGGGACTTATGACTTCTCGCTGCTTTCTCCGTCGACTTGCTTATCTGAAGAACCAGGTGATCTGCCACAAAAGCTCTCGGCGTCTTCAGAGTTTCTTGAATCACCGTCCTCTGTCTACCCCGCTTGCCTGAACTGGCGAGCTTAGCTAGCAAGTCAGCTCGGGCATTCTGCTCTCTGGGCACATGCACCACTTCAAAGGAGGCAAAGGAACTCTTCAATTCCTGCACATACTCCAAATAAGCCGCCATTTGTGGATCTTTAGCCTGGAACTCGCCTGTTACTTGCCCTGTGACTAGCAGCGAGTCACTCTTAGCCATTAACACCCTGGCTCCCATCTCTTTGGCCAGCAAAATCCCGGCGATCAACGCCTCATATTCTGCTTGATTGTTGCTGGCTTTGAAGGGAAATCTCAAAGATTGTTCGATCAGCACGCCGTTGGGTCCTTCCAAAATGACTCCAGCACCGCTACCCTGCTGGTTCGACGATCCATCCACCGAGAGTACCCAACGGAAGTCGTCCCCTTCAACTCGTGTCGCCTCAGATGAGAGCTCGACCACGAAATCTGCAAAGGTTTGTCCCTTGATCGGGCCTCGGGGCTCACACTTAATATCAAACTCTGACAATTCTACTGCCCACTTCACCATCCTTCCTGCAACGTCGGGCTTCTTCAAGACCTTCTGGATGGGCAGGTCAGTCATCACCAGTATGGTGAAACTATGGAAATAGTGGCGCAACCTCCTCGCCGAAAATACCACAGCCAGCACAGCCTTTTCCAGGGCCTGATATCTCGTTTCGGGGCCCTGCAACACCTTACTCACAAAATAAATAGGCTTCTGGGCCTGATCTTGATCCTGGGCGAGCACCGCACTCACCGCCCTCTCAGTTACAGCAAAATACAACCTGAGAGGGGTTCCCACCAGCGGTTTGCACAAGACCGGCGGGCTCGCCAGATATTCCTTCAGCTTGACGAAGGCTTCCTCGCACTCCTTCGTCCAAACAAACTTGTTATTGCGCCTCAAGCACTGAAAATAGGGATGGCCCTTTTCTCCGCTAGCTGACACGAAGCGAGACAGGGCTGCCATCCGACCTGTTAGCTGTTGAACTTCCTTCACCGTAGTTGGGCTCCTCATCGCCAAGATGGCGGCACACTTATCAGGGTTGGCCTCTATGCCTCTTTCAGTCAGGAGGAAACCCAAAAACTTTCCAGCCTCCACGCCGAAAATGCATTTCTCTGGATTAAGCTTTAATTTGAACCTGGCGATCGTCGTGAACAATTCCTCCAAGTCGGCAACGTGTTTGCTTTTTTCCGGCGAGGTCACGACCATGTCATCAACGTACGCTTGCACGTTCCTTCCCAGCATCAGTGCAAGTACTCGATCCATCAGCCTCTGGTACGTGGCCCCCGCGTTCTTCAGTCCAAACGGCATCACCTTATAGCAATAGCACGATCTCTCCGTCATGAAGGCTGTCTTCTCTTCATCCATGGGATGCATCTTGATCTGGTTATACCCCGAGAAGGCATCCAGGAAGCTCAACAACTTGCACCCTGCAGCACTATCTACCAGGGCGTTTATGCTTGGTAAAGGATATGAATCCTTTGGCAAGCCTTGTTCAGGTCAGTGAAATCGACGCACATGCGCCATTTCCCATTACTCTTCTTCACCAGCACGACATTTGCCAGCCATTTAGGGTACTGGACTTCCCTGATGTGGCCTGCAGCGAGGAGTTTCTGTGTTTCGTCCCTGATCGCCTGCCTCCTCTCCTCGTTGAACTTTCTTCTTCTTTGTCGTACTGGTCTCACCAAGTTGTCCATCGCCAGATGATGGCACAAGAAGTCGGGATCGATCTCGGGCATGTCCGAAGCGGACCATGCAAACGCGTCCAGATGCCGCTCAATCACCTTGGCGATCTGGTCCTGGAGCTCAACCTCCAGGGATCTTCCCAGCTTGAAGATCTTTCCCCCGATTTCTCTCTCGAGCCACTGCTCGACGGGTTTTGGTCTGGTTTCTCTGGCGATCACCGCCCTGGCGATTCCCAGCTCTCTCACTTCCTCAGGGCGATTCCTTGCCTCTTCCCCCTCCAGACCAGCGTTCCCCTCCCCCAGCTCAGCGTCCACCATCTCCACGTCCCTTCCGGCGATCTCTTCTGTTAACGTCGATCTGGGCTTCACACCAGGAGGCGGGGTGGTTGTTACGTAACTCACCGATCTCTTGTTTTTCAGGCTATTCTCATAGCACTTCTTCGCTTCCTTCTGATCGGACTTGATGGTGATAACCACCCCCTCCATGGACGGCAATTTCACCTTCATGTGCCGGGTCGATGGTATGGCACCTATCCTGTTGAGCGTGGGTCTTCCCAACAGGATGTTGTATGCTGAAGGAGCGTTCACAACGAGGTATTTGATTTTCTCCGTTCTTGAACCCGCCACGTCTGTAAACGTTGTCCTCAATTCTATGTACCCCCTGACCTCCACCTGGTCACCAGCGAAACCATACAAACATCCTCCATAGGGCCTCAGCTGGTCAAGGGGCAGCTCCAACTGCGTGAAAGTCGGCCAGAACATCACGTCTGCCGAGCTTCCTTGGTCCACCAGTACCCTGTGGACCTTTCTTCCTGCTGTTATCAACGAAATTACTATGGGATCGTTGTCATGAGGCACAACATCCCGGAGATCTTGCTTGGTGAATGTAATATCCACTTCCGGCGAGTGGTCTTCAAACATATCCACCGTCATCACAGACCTCGCGTACTTCTTCCTCTATGATGCGGTGCATCCACCTCTTGAGAAACCCCCTGCAATGGTGTGGATTTCTCCGTGTGTAGGCATCTCATGCTGCTGAGCCTCAACACCTGCTGGTTGGGAGCTCGACGCGCCCCCCGTCCTTCTGTCCAGCAAATAATCATTTAGGAACCCACTCTTAACCAAATCGTTGAGTTGGTATCCTAATGCTAAGCACGAGTCCACTGTATGGCCAAAGCCCTGGTGAAACTCACACCAGGCGTCTGGCTTTGGTCCCAGCACCTTGTCGCCCACCTTTTCTGGCGCCTTCAACCTAGCGGATATGTTGGGAATGGCGATCAGATCCGCCAATCCCATGACAAACTTGTGCTTAGGCGGGCGATTGTATTCCCGGCGTGCTGGTTGCTGGCGTCCTTGGCCCCTGCCCTTGTTCTTCCTTGGATCATAAGGATGGCGAGTCCTCTGATCCCTCCTGGCCGCCGCTGTCTCCAGCACCCTCTGTGGCTGGATCCTGGTCTGGGCGCGTGGCCTAGAGGGGGCCACGCTTCCCCTCTTCTCGGCGACTTCGCTCTCGTCGGCGATGTGGGCCACCGCAAGTCGCCTAACCTCAGCAAACGTGGTCGGGGTGTGCCCTGATCAATGCCTCGCAGAATGGTCCCGGCAGCACGCCCTTCTTAAATGCATAGACTAGCATTTCTTCATCTTTGGCCGGCTATCTGACCATCTGCGCTCCGAAGCGATTTAGGTAGTCCCTGAGGGACTCTCCCTGATACTGCCTTATATCAAACAGGTCGTAAGACACCCTGGGCGGTGCCTTATTCACGATGTACTGCTCGACGAAAATCTTGGAGAACTGCTGAAAACTGGTTATGTGACCGTTAGGCAGGCTCACAAACCATTCCAGCGCCGTTCCCTGGAGCGTGCTCACAAACATCTTGCAATACACGGCGTCTGATCCCCCTGACAGCATCATCTGCGTATGGAACGTGGTGAGATGAGCCTCAGGATCCTCCACGCCGGTGAAAACAGCCTTAACAGGAACCACACTCGTAGGAATAGGCGTGTCAGTAATCGCCTGATCGAAAGGCATAGGAAAAACACGAGGTGGCGACGACGGCGCGACCTCTTCAGCAATAGAACGCCCTTGCTGCTCCTGAAGAGCTTGACGCAGCTCCTCCGTCACCTTGCTAAGCTCATCATTCCTGGCCCGAGAGGCGGCCAGGTCCTCATGCATTCTCGCCTGTTCTATGCGCGAGGCTTCCACAATTGCCTGCAACGAGCGCATAATCTCTACCATCTGTGCCATGGTCATGGCGGCGGCGCCTTCAGTAGCGACGGGCGCAACTGGACTTGAACGATTGCTTCTCATTTTTCTCATGAAACTTAGCGAATCACAGAATGCAGCGAACAACACTTACTTCAGCTACGATCGATTCAGCGATAAATCGAAAAAAACTGCGCGAAACTCTGCAAGAAACTCAAGAACACCGCGAACCTCCAAAGAAACCTGCAACTCCACCAGAAACCACCGTTTCTCCCACGGATAACCAAACGAGCGAAAGAACTCAAACTCCACCGAACAAAAATCCAAACGAACGGTGGAAAATGCGAAAACACCGAACAAATCTCAAACGAACAGCGAACGATGGTTGCACCAGCACACAACCACGCAGAAAACCACGAAAACCTCCAAGAACTCACGCTGTGGATGGGAACAGGTTTTACACAGCCCCACGGTGGGCGCCTGATGATCCTGCCTGTTGACCAGAACGTTGGAACCTGCCTCGTCAAAGGATCGACGTGTGCACCACTTCAAACCTCCGTCCTTCTTCAAGATCCACCTCAAGAACCTGCAAAAGAACAGAGCGGCGCCGCTGCGGCCGATCGCACTCCAACGCCCAAGTCAGTGACCGAACCACCAAATACTAAGAGCAAGAACACTCAAGAAATCTCAAGGAACCGTGCAATGTTCTCTCTCACAGTAAGCTCTAGAACTCGCAAGCGTAAAGAGTATAATCTGAACGCGCGTACCTCAGAAAGTTCGTTGAGAACTCTTATATACCTGGTCACTTTCTCTCTCCTGGCAGTTACAGACCTGGACACGTGGCTCGCATCCAGTCGTACACGTGCCATCATCTGGAGCCTCCTTGACTTGGGCGCTGCTCCTGACTCTCTTTTTGGCTAAGTTATTTATGCATGGTACTGCCCAGTGCATAGCTAACCTGGGAGCGCGATCTCTACTGGAATTGGCGAGTGAGGGTGCTCTCGTACACCTTCCCTCTGCACCACCTTCATCTTCGGCGATGTGCTTGCTCTGGCGATCTCCAATCGCTTGGTCGCCTGAGTTTACATCTGGCGACTTCACCTTCAACTGGGCGATCGCCGGTCTTGGTATGCTGGCGATCGGAACACGCCAACTTAATAACTGGCGACTACACGAACCCCCCCGACTTACTTCACTTCTGCGAATCTGGCGCCTTGTCAACACGCCTACACTGTAGCTTGGTGCCACGTCATCACTTCCGACTACCAGGGCGGTACATCTAGTATGATTGTTCTTGCCTGTTCCGTCCGGTCGACCGGGACGTCTTCGTGCGCGACCTCAACCGTCAGCTAGGGACTCCTTCCCACTGGTTGCCTGTGGATTCCTGCAAAAAAGAGGACAAAAAGGCGCCCTAGCGGCCGTGTGCACTCCGACGCTCAAGTCAGCCAGCAAGAAACACCAAAAACTGTCCACCTACGTGTCTGAGCACCGCGTATGGCACTCTGAAGGTGGTAAAAGAACTGTGTATATGTGTGTGTTGTCTCCTTTAGGCAAAAATATTCCCCAGTCACTTGTACGTAACCTTGAAGCACGAGCAAGCAACTAGAGAGTTCTCTGGTAAATTTGCCGAAAGTTCCAACCCTTTTTCCAACATTCCCCGCGCTATTTAAACTACTCCAAGCATTTAAAGCGTCTTAAAGCGCTTTTAATTACAAACGTAACGCACTCATTAAAGCGTTTAATTAGAAAACATAGCGCATTTAAGACGTTGAAACGCTTGGGAGTCATTATAGTACCAGAATACTCGAAAGGGAAACTGTATTGAATGACTTTTAATTACCTGACACCTGACTAAAGGGTGTTTCCATTCTGGCATGGCTGTCGTACACGTGGAGGGCCTCACGACGCCATGACCCCATCTGGGGACGCTTCTGCCCACCTGGGGACGTTTCTACGTGTGAGTCCTCCTGCTGAGAGTGCTACTGCGCTAGGGATGACTTTTTGGGTGCCAACTCATGCCCCCAAGTATCTTGTCACTTACTTTGAGAGCGTATCTGCCTTCCTTTTGTACCCTGCACCCGGTTGCCCTGGGCGTGACTTTCCTCTTGAGTCGTATCTGCCCCACGGGCGTCTCTGGGGCGGCAAGAGCACTTCACGAGTCAGGCTGCCCTTCACTGGTACTATTACTATGGCCTTGAAGCCACCTTCTCTTTCTCTTTATTGCTGCCCCATGCTATTGGGACCTGAGGCCTTTCCACGGCGTCGCTCCCTCCATGGTCTTTCTTACCCATGGGTATCGGGGAACCACGCTGTGATTGCCTTGTTTTTACACTGTTTGATCTGGCGACGCCCTGGTTGGGCGACGCCTGCACCTAGGCGACGCCTTGCCTTGGCGACGCTTCCTCTTGGCAATGCTGGCACTTGGCGTCTCTCCACCTAGGCGACGCCTTGCGTTGACTTTGACTCTCCAGCCGTTGACTTTGACCTTGACTTAGTCAACGCCCGGATACGGGACGGTACACAAGCCCCCCAGTCTTAAGCCGAAGACTTGTCTTCAGCGCAAAGACTAAAGCCTTGCCCACGCCGTCCACGTGCCTTCCTGAGGACGTGTCATTCTCTGCTGACTCAGCAATTTTTCGAATTACTGACGTGACAATTTCTGAACCACAGGGGTATTCTTAATGACTGATTGGACATCCCCTGAAATGAGGATGATAATACCTTTTGGGCTACCCTTGATCGCGCACCGCGTGGCCCATCGCGCGGCCATCCTCTAGGGACCTTTGCGTTTCCCTTGGGCAATTGATCCTCTGACGCGTGGCACGATCCCACGGCCCTAGGTTAGCGCCTCTCGAGTTGCGAAATGTAACGTTTAAGTTACTCCAAACCCCGCGCTCACCCTACTGTTACATTCATCCACTCTGCAACTCCGCACTGTTCATCGCTTTCGAAACCCCTTCTGCAATCGCGATTCTCTCCTTGCTGCGCTCGTCGACTGCCTCCACTCCAATAACAAAGGTACGATCTCGAGTATTCACGACTCTTCCCTTTCGTCGCATTATAGGATTCATTGAACTGCCTGGGACCGTTGTTATTCTCGTTATTACTGCATTTCTCCGCTTCTTCTTCCTCCTCTGATTTTTCTCGCGTGGGTGACGCTTCCTGGGGTTCTTTCCCCTTCTTGCCATGGCGAAACTTGCTAAACCCTTTTTCTTCTCTTCTTTCTCCAGCTATCTATTTTCACCATGACGCGCGCGAACGCGGAGCCTGATCCTTCTCCCACGACCCCCAAGTCCAACTACAAAGCCTTCTACCCCTGGGCCCCCGACAAGCTCCTGAGTGAATGCACCAGCCTGACTTCCTTCCAGGACCTGGAAGCTCACCGGGGGGATCCCCATTTGTACAACTTTAACGCCTTCTGCCGCACCCACGACGCCCACATTTCCGTCCGTCCCGGCAGGCCTGGGGAACCTGTTTGTTTGGACGACAGACCTAGAAAGGGGAAACCCTTTTTCTTCATGTACCAGACCGTGTTCAAGCGCGTAGGAGTGCGTCTCCCGTTCACTCCCTTCGAACGGGAGCTTCTCACAAAAATCAACACTGCCCCCGCCCAGCTTCATCCCAACAGCTGGGCATTCGTGAGGGGCTTTCAAATTCTTTGTGGATACCTGGGCATCCCCCCTTCTGTAGATATCTTCCTGCATTTCTTTGAGGTGAAGAAACAGGGGAAAAGCTTTTGGGTAAGCTTTTCCGGGATCGCAGGCAGGATCCTCCTATCCCTCTTCCAGAATTCTTATAAGAACTGGAAAGGGAAATTCTTCAAGGTGTGCAGCGCCAAGCACGATCCTACAGCTTTGGATGGCTTCCCCCTTTACTGGACGGAGCGCCCTAAATTGCTCAGGGCCAAGACCTTGGAAGAGCTATCTCCCACCGATAGGGTGGTAAGCAAAGCCTTGGCTGGGTTGGGGATCGTTTTTGATACCTTGAAGCTGGTCGCTAGCGAGTACAACGCTCACGCCCTGACCACCTACTTTGGTAAGGGGCTCTCCCCTCGTCTATTGTTGTGAACAGTCTGCTATCGAGTGTTTGTTCCCCCATACTATTGTGCTCGTTTTACACTGTGCCATGTTACTAGCATTTCACGTCTCTTCATGTATTGTGAATTCGCATAGCTGCTTTAGTACTAATTCTTGCTGCTTGGCCTGTCTTGATGTAGGATCGATGATGGGCGCTTCCAAGAGAATGATGCTGGCGAAGGCCATGAAGGAGGCACGCGCCGCCAAAGCGGGCGCCTCCTCCACCCCTGCTGCCGATCCGGTTCCCCCGCCGATTCTGTCTCCGCCTCCTCCGATCACCGTCGAGGCTATCTCGAGTTCACCTCCGTCATCTCCTCGCAGCCTTGCAGCACTTCAGACTCCTTGCTCTCCACTACCCATCGCCGCTGTTCCCCTAGCCGCGGCCTCGTCACTAGCTCCAACCCCCCTTGACAAAGGGAAACGGGTTTTGGAGGTTCTTTCAGATGATGAGGACTCAGAAGGCGTGGCTCCCTTCAGAAGAAGAAAATCTGTGCGGGTTCCTCTTTCGGTAGAGGCGTCGCCCCTGGGAGGGAACCCCTTCATGGATAACCCCCCGAGCGCAACCTCACTCCCTCCCATGACACTCCACGAGGAAAGGGGGGAAGGCGCCGAATCTGCCCCGCCTCCGCCGGCGGCAGAAACCATTGCTTCCCCTGCTTCCGTTGCTGCCGCCCCTGACTTCATCGCCATCCCTCCTCCGATTATGCATCTAATGAGGGGCTTCAGCGGCGGGACTCTGCCAGAGGGCACAGACAGGAAGGAAGGCATGCCCTTCTACCTGGGGGCCTTCCTGGCGGTGGCCCTTGAATGGCGCGCCCAGGCCAGAAACGCGGTCTTGCAAGCTCAAACTCTCCAGGCCTTGGAAACAAAGGCAACTACCCTGGAAGAGGAAATGAGGACCCTGGGCCGCCAGAACGAAGCTTATCAAACTTCTCTGAAACAAATACAAGAGTCCAAAGCAGAAACTGAGAGGCAACTGGCAGAGGCATTGGAGCTCCAGGCTGGCTTCTACACTCGGGAAGTTGCTCTCCAAGTCCAGGTAACGGGTCTTCAGGATCTGGTCAAAACGGATGCAGAAACTCGAAAGGGCTTGAAGGACTGTTGCTGTGAACAGGCGGCCCAGATGGAGCGGATGGAGGGGGAAATGGCCACGCAGGCCAAAGGTATGGACCTTCTCCGGGCTGACTACGACAAATTACAGGTCGAGGTCAGTCGACTTCGCGTTGAGAAGGAGGCTCTAGAGAAGCAGGTGGCCTCTGGGGACGCCGCCGTTGAGGAGCTGGAGAAGGAGAAAAAGTCCCTTATCCAGGAGATGGCGGGTACCTTCGAGGAGGGGTTCCAAGAGGCTCTGACCCAGGCGTCCTGTGAGAACCCTGGCATCAATATTTCAAACTGCGACCCCATGCACCATGTCGTCGACGGGAAGGTCGTGCCCATGGACGTGGATGACTGAACCGCTGCCTCTCAACCGCCACCTTCAGCTTCACGCTTAACTGCTTTATACCTTTCCTTCGTTGTTGACTTTATCTGTTAAAATTTGTAATTCTTTGAACTACCCGCACTCTTGTTACTGATTTGGGATGTTCGTATGATTGCCTTTATGTCTTTGCCACATACGATTCTGCTTATGCGATCTCATTCTCATCTTTTCCCTTCACGCGCTTCGATTATTTTATCTGTGTTCCGCCCATTTCTTTCACTTCGTTGGGCGGTTTTGTATGATCGGGAAAGGTTGCACGTCAACCCTCACGGGACGTTTCTGATACCGAAAGGTCCTTTCTTTGACCCTTAACGATCGGCGCCCATGCCTAAGGAGAAGACTGCTACAGCAGCACCGTATCGTCCCCGGGTGTCTAAAACGCTGAGTGCTATGGGGGGGGGTCTGTTCCCTCCATGGTCTTTCCTTCCCATAGGTATCGGGGAACGCCCTGCCAGTGATTTGCTGGCGTTTGGCGGTTCGTCTCCCTCCACAGTCTTTCCTACCTGTGGGTATCGGGGAGGCGACGCCTGTGACTAACTTTGCCTTCTTTGATTTCGTCTCCCTCCATAGTCTTTCCTACCTGTGGGTATCGGGGAACGCCCTGCCAGTAATTCACTGGCGTTTGGCGATCTTATCTCCCTCCACAGTCTTTCCTACCCGTGGGTATCGGGGAAACAACGCCAGCAACTAACTCTGCTTCCTTCACTTTCGTCTCCCTCCACAGTCTTTCCTACCTGTGGGTATCGGGGAGGCGACACCAGTTGGTATTTGGGTTGGCGACGCCCGTGACGTCTCACGCTGATGTCGCCCTTCACATCCTTCCGGGCGACGCCTCGGGCGTTACCTTTACTTCGACATTGACTTCGATTCTTGCCTCGGTCGATGCCTGATGGCAGCGAAGAGCCCAAGGCTCTGTCTGTGCCATCCACGTGGCGCTCCTTGTATAGCTGATGGGACGTTCCTTTATTCGACTTGATCCACGTGGCGCTGCTTGTATGGTTGATGGGGCATCTAGTCATTCCATTTTCTGACTCCTGCTGTACCCCTGACTCACTTTCGACGGCGCATCGTACCACTGGATATTCTGCTGATACGACGTTTTCTGATTTAAACCAGTGGTGCCAGCGTCATCCTTTCATCTTCTGCCACGTGTATCAATCGTGCGGTGCATCCATTCACGTCGTTTGGCGCTCTAACCGCTTTATTTAACTCTTCAAGCTCTGGAACTATCTTCATCATTTTCTCACTCTTCATAACCTACTTGCGTTCTTTCTTCTTGCACCCTTCCCTCTTGCACCCTTTCTTCTCTGTCGAAGGGTTGTTCTAACCTTCGCTCCCCTCGCTCAACTCTTGCATTTCTGGAAGTCCTGATCTTGTCAAAGAATGTCGTCTCACGCTGCTTCCTCCAGGGCGCGTCCCAAAGACTTGTACCCTTGGGCTTCGAATGAACTTCTTGACGAGTGTTCATGCTTACTCTCTACCAGGGCCATACGGGAGCACAAAGGGGAGTCATGTTCTTATGACCACCGGGCCTTCGCAAGGAGGCACGATGACGACATCGCTGTGCTCCCTTGCACTCTGGGGGAGCCAGTGTGTGGAGACGAACGGGCCAATGACGGGGTCCCTTTCTTTTACTTTTACCAGGTGGTGTTCAAGACCATCGGGGTGCCTGAGTCTTTGACAGGTGCTTTAGGAAACTCGGCCTTCGTTACTTCTAACTGTGCCTGTCTTTCTTCATGGTGTCTCTAACACATCTTTTCCCCTGGTGCAGGTTCGAAAATAAACCAGGAAAAGAGGACACGACTTACTCGAGCGCTGCGGGCTGGAAAAGGGGCTTCGCCTTCCTCCAGTGATGACTCTGATGAGTGCTGAGAAGTGGCTTGTTCGTGTTTTTGCATGATTTGTAGCGTTTGCTCCGTTTGTACTGCTCCCATTGTATTGAACATTGCTTGTAACAACAGCTTTTCAATGTCATACTTGATTTTCGTAACGCTACTTCACTTTGCATATGCTTCATGTACTGCGTGCTTTCTTTTTGTCTCGTTCTTCCAACGATGCATGTCTTCACTTGGGCGACGCCTGCTCAGGGCAACGCCCTTATCTAGGCGGCGCCTTCTTTCTGGGCGACGCCAGGACCTAGGCGACGCCTTCTTTCTTGGCGACGCCATGGCCTAGGCGGCACATCACATAATCTTCAAACAAGGAAAGATAAAGGCTGAAAACCAAGGCACTTCTTTTTCTCAAACTGGTTTTACCTTTTATTAGGGTGATCTCATTAAAAAACCCCCGAGGGGGAAAAAGAGCGTCCCCTTCAACTAAACTGTTACATACTGCTTACATAAGTCAACTGAAATAAAATTTTAAGTTGGCTGCATTCCAACTGCGCGAGATGGGGCCTCCATCTAAAGTCTCCAGGTTGTACGAACCGTTGCCCTTAGCCTCAGTAACTCTGAAGGGCCCGGTCCACTTGGGAGACAGCTTATTCTCCAACTCGTATGGGTGAGCTTTTCTCATTACTAGGTCGCCAACCTGAAACCGTCGCGGCTTTACCTTGGAGCTATATTGCCGCTCTACTCTTCTCTTCGTCGCTTCAGCTTTTATTCTGGCTTCTTCCCTGGCTTCTTCTAGCAGATCCAGGTTTACCCGCCTCTCCTCATTGGACTCCTCCACCACGAAGTTTTGAAAACGTGGTGAGCTTTCATGTATTTCTACTGGAATCATCGCGTCCAACCCGTACACCAAACTGAAGGGCGTCTCCAGAGTAGAGGATTGGGGCGTGGTGTGATATGCCCATACAATCCTTGGCACCTCTTCCGCCCACGCCCCTTTGGCTTTCTCTAACCTTCTTTTTAACCCCCTCAGCAGAACTCTGTTTGCCAACTCTACTTGTCCATTGGTCTGGGGGTGTTCAACCGACGCGAACACTTGTTTGATTCCTACTTCAGCACACAGATTTCTCAACTGCTGACTGGCAAACTGGGTCCCGTTGTCAGATATCAGGCGCCTTGGTACGCCAAAGCGACACACAATGTTTCTCCACACGAAATGTTGTACCTTATGCGCCGTGATCTGTGCCACGGGCTCTGCCTCTATCCACTTAGTGAAGTATTCGATGGCGACGATCAGATACTTCATCTGCCTGATTGCCAGTGGGAAAGGGCCCAGGATGTCAATTCCCCATGTATGGAAAGGCCACGGGCTGTATATGGACCACAACTCTTCTAGCGGCGCCTTGTGCCAGTCGGCGTGCTTTTGGCATTGCCTACACCGCTGGGCGTGCCGTGCGCAATCCTCTTTCACTGTTGGCGAGAAGAAACCTGCGCGTATTACCTTGGAGGCTAAGGACCTTCCTCCTACATGGCTTCCGCAGATGCCTTCGTGTAGCTCCGCCATTATCCTGGTGCACTCATCGCCACTGACGCATGTTAGGATAGGGTGAGTGAAGCCGTGCCTGAACAGCACCCCATCCACCAAAGTATATCTTGCGGCATTTCTTTTGACTTTTTTACCCTCTTCAGGGTCCACTGGAAGAGCCCTATCCGCCAGGTATCGTTTATAGGGCGTCATCCAGGTGTCTCCCTTGGACAAAACACAGACCTGCATCTGCTCTTCTTCAGGCACACCCGCGTATATGCTGATGCGGGGCGCCCTCTGCGTATCTTGGGTCAAAGAGGAATGACTCCTCGGCCTTCCCCTTGATGTATAAATCTGGAGGACATCCACCCTGTTGTCTTCCACGAAACGACGCGGAGCTTTGAGAGTTTCCTGGATCACTGTCCTCTGTCTACCCTCCTTGCCTGAGCTGGCCAGCTTTGCGAGCAGGTCAGCTCTGGCATTCTGCTCCCTCGGGACGTGTATCAACTCAAGAGCGTTGAACGCCCCCCTCAACAACTGGACGTATTTTAGATACGCCGCCATCTGTGGGTCCTTCGCCTGGAACTCACCCGACACCTGCCCCGTAATCAACTGAGAGTCGCTCTTCACCAGGAGGTTTTGTGCGCCCATCTCCTTGGCCAAGAGCATTCCTGCTATCAGGGCTTCATATTCTGCCTGATTGTTACTTGCCTTGAAGGCGAAACGCAAGGCCTGCTCGATCAGTATGCCGTCGAGTCCCTCCAAGACTATTTCTGCACCGCTCCCTTGTTGGTTTGAAGAGCCATCAACCGAGAGCAGCCACTGCGAACTCGCTTCCCCCTCTTGCTGACCTCCGGGCGAAAGTTCTGCTACAAAATCTGCGTACACCTGCCCTTTGATGGATCCTCTAGGCTCGTACTGGATGTCGAATTCTGACAGTTCCACTGCCCAGCGTACCATTCTTCCTGCCACATCGGGTTTCTGCAGCACTTTCTGTATAGGGAGATTGGTCATCACCACCACCGTAAAACTGTGGAAGTAATGACGGAGCCTCCTAGCAGAGAACACTACCGCCAGCGCCGCCTTCTCTAGTGCTTGGTACCTCGTCTCAGCCCCCTGTAAGGCCTTGCTTACGAAGTAGATGGGCTTCTGACTCTGGTCCTGCTCTTGGACCAACACAGAACTGATGGCCCGCTCCGTTACAGTAAAATACAACCGGAGGGGCACACCTGTTACCGGCTTGCAGAGGTCCGGTGGCGTCGCCAGGTACTCCTTCAGCTTAATGAAAGCCGCTTCGCATTCATCAGTCCATGCAAAGCGACTGTTTCTCTCGAGGCACTGGAAGTACGGGTGCCCCTTTTCTCCTCCGGCGGAAACAAACCTCGAGAGCGCCGCTATCCGCCCTGTCAACTGTTGCACCTCCTTTACCGATGTCGGGCTCCGCATGGCGATAATAGCCGCACATTTGTCGGGGTTCGCCTCTATCCCCCTCTCGGTGAGCAAAAAACCCAAGAACTTACCGGCCTCTACCCCGAAGACACACTTCTCGGGGTTCAACTTGAGGCGGTATTTGGATATTGTGTTGAACAACTCCTCCAGGTCTGCCATGTGCTGCATCCTATTCTGCGACGCCACCACCATGTCGTCTACATAAGCGTACACATTCCTCCCAAGCATTGGCG
The DNA here is from genome assembly GCF_000499845.2 of Phaseolus vulgaris. NCBI lineage: Eukaryota > Viridiplantae > Streptophyta > Magnoliopsida > Fabales > Fabaceae > Phaseolus > Phaseolus vulgaris. The sequence goes on from NC_023750.2 coordinate 22,305,615, forward strand.
CCAGGACCTTGTCCATTAGCCTCTGGTACGTGGCGCCCGCATTTTTCAGCCCGAAGGGCATCACCTTATAGCAGTAACTGCATGTCTCAGTCATGAATGCAGTCTTGCTCTCGTCTCTGGGGTGCATCTTGATTTGGTTGTACCCTTGATCCTGCCGGCAACTCGAACGTGGAGGAATCGCTTCGTAGCACTCTCTGCCCTGTCTACGCGACTGCGTCTTCTGCAGAATCACCCTCAGATCCTTTTCTTGCTTCTCCAAACGTGGCCTGCAAAACACACAGACGGCGCCTCTAGCGGCCGTTTGCACTCCGACGATCAAGTTAGTCCACAGAACCACCAAAGAATAAAAAACTAGTAGTGTGTGTGAAAAACTCTTGCTCTCTGTTTTTCGTCTCTCCCTCACTCTCACCCTGATTCTCTCCTTTATCTCTCTTTCCCTGCTTTTGGGCATAACAGAATTCTGTTATGCTTTTCTGGCATGTGTCAGAACCCTGTTATGCTTTTCAGAGAAAGCGTACCTTCAGAATCAGCAGTGGGAGCGTGAGAGTCTGTGCATGTCTGCGCGTCTCTGCGCTTGGCTGCGCCTGTCTGTACCTTTAGCGGTACGGAGTGCACTTTTGTCTGGACCGCACCCTTCTCAGATGGTGACACGTGAAGGCCTGCAACTCACATCTAACCACACACGTGTCATTTACTGGAAGGGCTCTAGCGCTTCTCTTTGTGTGCCTAAGTTACGCCCTTGCGGAGTAACTTAGGATGTTTCTCTTATCTGGGCAAATCACATACTCTTGGGAGAACGTCGGGTGTGGCTGGTCTAGGCACACTCACCAAACGTTGCTCTCTGCGTAGGCGACTTACCCTTCACGATGCCACGCACGTAATGGGTTGAGGGAATAACCAATCACTGACTGGTTTACTAGTTCCCTCAGGCCACTCTCGTGCATGATTCCCTGAGGTGTACTCATGCGAGATCCATTGGGTGCATCCTGATCTGGTTATACCCCGAGAAAGCGTCCAAGAAGCTGAGTAGCTTTCCCCCCGAGGCGCTATCAACTAGAGCATCTATACTGGGTAAGGGGTAAGAATCCTTGGGGCACGCCTTGTTGAGGTCAGTGAAGTCCACGCACATCCTCCACTTGCCGCTCGCCTTTTGAACCAGTACCACATTCGCTAGCCACTCGGGGTACTGGATTTCTCTGATGTGCCTTGCGGCAAGGAGCTTCTGCGCTTCGTCGTGGATCACCTTCCTCTTCTCCTCGTTGAATTTCATTCGCCTCTATCGCACAGGTCGAACCATAGGGTCCATCGACAGACGATGGCAGAGGAAATCGGGGTCGATTCCTGGCATGTCGGATGCTGACCATGCAAAGGCATTCATGTGCTTCTCAATCACACCCATGATCACTCTTCGCTCTTCTTCAACGAGGGATCCCCCTAACTTGAACTTTCTTCCCCCGACGTCCACTTCTACCCATCCTTCAGCCGGGTGGGGCCTTCTCTCACTGGCGATGACCGCCCTCGCGATCCCTGACTCGCGAGGAGTGATCACGCCTTCCTCTTCTTCTTCGACTTGGGCTACCTGGGAGCCCCCCACCGCAGCATCCTCCATCCTCTGAGCGTTCTGTGTCTCCCTGACCACCGATCGCTCTTCGCGCACGCCTGGTGGTGGTTTTGTGGTGACGTGGCACACACCTCTCTTTTGCTTCAAACTGTTCTCATAACAGCGTCTTGCCTCAGCCTGATCCGACTTGATGGTTATCACGGTCCCCTCCATCGACGACAGCTTCAACTTCATATGCCTCGTCGATGGTATTGCGCCCAGTCTATTGAGTGTTGGCCTCCCCAACAAGACATTGTACGCAGAAGGGGCGTTCACCACCAGGTACTTTATCTTTTCAGTGCGGGCTGTCGTTCCGTCAGTGAACGTTGTCCTCAGCTCGATGTATCCCCGCACCTCTACCTGATCTCCTGCAAAACCGTAGAGACAACCAGTATACGGTCTTAGCTGGTCAGGGGACAACTGTAACTTGTTGAATGTTGGCCAGAACATGACGCAGTGATGAGAGAAATGACCACAGGGTCGTTGTCGTGTGGGACAACGTCCCGTAGATCAGCTTTCCTGAAGATGATGTCCACTTCAGGGTAATGACTCTCATTCACCGCATCTACTGCCATTACCGATCGAGCGTATCTCCTTCTCTGTGAAGCTGTGCATCCCCCACCAGAGAAGCCTCCTGCGATCGTCTGCACTTCCCCATGCACAGGGACTTCATGCTGCTGTTCTCCAGTCTGGGATCCTGACGCGCGATCACCCTGCGGCTCACGCAGGTAATCTTCTAGGAAACCAGACTTCACCAACTCTGCCAGTTGGTGTCCCAGCGCCAAACAGGAATGAAGTGTATGGCCAAAAGCCTGATGAAACTCACACCACTCATTCTTCTTCCTTCCAAGTACCTTATCTGTCTTCTCTGGTACTCGTAGTCTTGCGGCTATAGCAGGAAGGGCAATGAAATCCGCCAATCCCACCATGAAGTTGTATCTCGGGGGTGCGTTATTCTCCCTTGCACGCCCCCTGCTCTGGTCTTTGCCTGGTGCATAGGGGCGAGGTTTTTCCTGCACCTTCTTCCCCTCCTTGGCCTCATGCACCCTTGCTTGCTGTGGCTTTCCTAGCCCTCCATGCGGTCTTGGTGGTGCAGCACTTCCTCTCTTCTCAGAAACCTCTGTTTCTGCCACTATGTGTGCCACCGCACGTCGTCGGATCTCTGCAAAGGTGCTGGGATGGCTCCTGATGAGAGATTCGCTGAAGGGGCCAGGCAGCACTCCCTTCTTGAACGCGTGCACCAGCATATCTTCATCTTTGCTGGGCAATCTAACCACTTGTGCCCCAAAGCGGTTGAGGTAGTCCTTCAGCGACTCCCCCTGGTATTGGCGCACGTCAAACAGATCGTAGGACACCACTGCAGGTGCCTTGTTGACGATGTATTGTTCAGTGAAGAGCTTCGAGAACTGAGAGAAAGACGTGATGTGTCCTTCTGGTACGCTCACGAACCACTCCATGGCGATTCCGCTGAGCGTACTCATAAACATTTTGCAGTAGACAGCGTCTGAACCCCCAGACAACATCATCTGGGTGTGGAACGCCGTCAGATGCGCCTCCGGGTCTTCTACCCCTTTGAACGATGCCTTCACCCCCACCAGGTTGGGAGGCACCATGGTTCCCATGATCTGAGGGGAGAATGGCTTGGGGAACGCTCTTGGAGGTGAGGGCTGCCTAGACACCCTTTCGTCAACCATGTGTTCCCTCTGCGCTTGCAGCGTCCTTCTCAACTCCTCGTTGACGCGATTCAGCTCGTCGTTCCTGCTTTGCGACGCAGCTAACTCCGTCTGCATCCTCTCTTGTTCAACCTTTGACGCTGCGGCGTTATCCTGCAGCGTGCGCACCATTTCCAGGATCTGCGCCATTGTCACAGCTCCTTCGTCAGCGGATGGCGCAGGTGATGGTTGTCTGTTTCTAGGCATCTTTCTCTATCAACAAAACTGATAAAACTTTGGTAAGCTTTAAAACTGTGGTATATATGGGACAACGATTCACTCGGGCCCCACGGTGGGCGCCAAATGATCCTGCCGGCAACTCGAACGTGGAGGAATCGCTTCGTAGCACTCTCTGCCCTGTCTACGCGACTGCGTCTTCTGCAGAATCACCCTCAGATCCTTTTCTTGCTTCTCCAAACGTGGCCTGCAAAACACACAGACGGCGCCTCTAGCGGCCGTTTGCACTCCGACGATCAAGTTAGTCTACAGAACCACCAAAGAATAGAAAACTAGTAGTGTGTGTGAAAAACTCTTGCTCTCTGTTTTTCGTCTCTCCCTCACTCTCACCCTGATTCTCTCCTTTATCTCTCTTTCCCTGCTTCTGAGCATAACAGAATTCTGTTATGCTTTTCTGGCATGTGTTAGAACCCTGTTATGCTTTTCAGAGAAAGCGTACCTTCAGAATCAGCAGTGGGAGCGTGAGAGTCTGTGCATGTCTGCGCGTCTCTGCGCTTGGCTGCGCCTGTCTGTACCTTTAGCGGTACGGAGTGCACTTTTGTCTGGACCGCACCCTTCTCAGATGGTGACACGTGAAGGCTTGCAACTCACATCTAACCACACACGTGTCATTTACTGGAAGGGCTCTAGCGCTTCTCTTTGTGTGCCTAAGTTACGCCCTTGCGGAGTAACTTAGGATGTTTCTCTTATCTGGGCAAATCACATACTCTTGGGAGAACGTCGGGTGTGGCTGGTCTAGGCACACTCACCAAACGTTGCTCTCTGCGTAGGCGACTTACCCTTCACGATGCCACGCATGTAATGGGTCGAGGGAATAACCAATCACTGACTGGTTTAGTAGTTCCCTCAGGCCATTCTCGTGCATGATTCCCTGAGGTGTACTCATGCGAGATCCACGCGTAACGCTCTCGCTGGGAACCTCAGTCCCAGTTTAACTGCGTGTAACACGAGACCCCGATGACAATACACCCGATGACTGATCAGTGTTTATTTGCTTCTCGCGTTCTGCCTTCAGGCGTTAGTCTGAGAACTGGTCTGTTGGTGGCCACTTGGCTACTGACCACCGATCACCATTCTGGATGATCTGTCCCCCGACCTCTCGGCCGCCTGATCTGTCGGTGGTCACTTGGTTACTGACCACCGATCACCGCTCTTGGCAATCATCCCCCTGACCTCTCTGCCACCTGGTCCACGTGTCACCCTGCGAGTGGTCCACGTGGTTCTCTGTTGCTGACGTCATCGACTACCGATGACCGATCGGATCAACCTAAAAAGGCGTCCAGGAAACTTAGCACCTTGCTGCCGGACGCACTGTCTACCAAGGCGTCGATGCTGGGCAGCGGATACGAGTCCTTTGGGCATGCCTTGTTCAGGTCCGTGAAGTCAACACACATCCTCCACTTTCCGTTCGCCTTTTTCACCAAGACGACGTTGGCGAGCCACTCAGGGTACTGAATCTCCCTGATGTGGCCAGCGCCCAGCAGCTTTTGCGTTTCGTCTTTCACCACCTGTTGGCGTTCCTCATTGAACTTCCTCCTTCTCTGACGCACGGGGCGGACCGTGGTGTCCATGCTGAGGTGGTGACACAGGAAATCGGGGTCGATGCCTGGCATATCCGAGGCGGACCATGCGAAGGCATCCAGGTGGCGTGAAATCACTTCTGCCACCCCTTCCTGTTCTTCTGCGCTTAGCGAACTTCCTAACTTGAAAGCTTTGCCGCCAATCTCCCTTTCTATGGCGTTAGCTGCAGGCTGCTCCCTGCTATCATCTTCGACGGGCGCCGCCTCTTCGACGGGCGCCACCTCTTCTACGGGCGCCGCGTCGTCAGGGCCTTCCTCCATTGGCACATCTGCTTCGGGCATCGCCCTCTCCGCTATGGCCTCTTCAGGCGTCAGCCCAGCGGGCGTCGCCTCAATCATCGTCGCGTCCACGCTCGGCGGACGTTCATACACCATGAATACGCCTCTCTTCATTTTCAGGCTGTTTTCATAGCATTTCCTCGCCTCCTCCTGGTCTGACCTGATGACTATCACCCGGCCACTGAGGTCCGGCAGCTTCATCTTCATGTGACGGGTGGAGGACACCGCACTCAGACGGTTTAACGCCGGTCTGCCCAGCAGAATATTGTAGGCAGAATTAGCGTTCACGACGAGGTACCGGATGCTCTCGGTACGGGAGGCCTCTCCGTCTGTGAACGTAGTCCTCAACTCCAGGTACCCCCGGACTTCTACCTGGTTATCCCCGAACCCATACAAACATCCCGTATAGGGACTCAGCAGATCGGGGGACAACCGTAACTTATTAAAGGTCGACAGAAACATGACGTCTGCCGAGCTCCCTTGATCAACAAGCACTCGGTGGACCTTCCTTCCAGTTGTGACGACTGAGATGACGACGGGGTCGTTGTCGTGGGGTACCACATCTCGAAGGTCTCTTCTTGTGAACACAATATCTGACTCCCATGGTTCCCCCGAGAGCCTCTCCTCGATTGAATTCACCCCCCTCGCATATTTCTTCCGTTGGGAGGCGGTGGGTCCTCCGCCGGAAAAACCTCCACCAATGGTGTGGACCTCGCCAAGCACAGGCATCTCGTGTGCTGGCTCATCTGCCGGCGGCGGCAAGGTGGCGGTCGTTGTGGTATCTGCGACATAGTCCTCGCCAAATGTTCTGTCCGGTCGACCGGGACGTCTTCGTGCGCGACCTCAACCGTCAGCTAGGGACTCCTTCCCACTGGTTGCTTGTGGATTCCTGCAAAAAAGAGGACAAAAAGGCGCCCTAGCGGCCGTGTGCACTCCGACGCTCAAGTCAGCCAGCAAGAAACACCAAAAACTGTCCACCTACGTGTCTGAGCACCGCGTATGGCACTCTGAAGGTGGTAAAAGAACTGTGTATATGTGTGTGTTGTCTCCTTTAGGCAAAAATATTCCCCAGTCACTTGTACGTAACCTTGAAGCACGAGCAAGCAACTAGAGAGTTCTCTGGTAAATTTGCCGAAAGTTCCAACCCTTTTTCCAACATTCCCCGCGCTATTTAAACTATTCCAAGCATTTAAAGCGCCTTAAAGCGCTTTTAATTACAAACGTAATGCACTCATTAAAGCGTTTAATTAGAAAACGTAGCGCATTTAAGACGTTGAAACGCTTGGGAGTCATTATAGTACCAGAATGCTCGAAAGGGAAACTGTATTGAATGACTTTTAATTACCTGGCACCTGACTAAAGGGTGTTTCCATTCTGGCATGGCTGTCGTACACGTGGAGGGCCTCACGACGCCATGACCCCATCTGGGGGCGCTTCTGCCCACCTGGGGACGTTTCTACGTGTGAGTCCTCCTGCTGAGAGTGCTACTGCGCTAGGGGTGACTTTTTGGGTGCCAACTCATGCCCCCAAGTATCTAGTCACTTACTTTGAGAGCGTATCTGCCTTCCTTTTGTACCCTGCACCCGGTTGCCCTGGGCGTGACTTTCCTTTTGAGTCGTATCTGCCCCACGGGCGTCTCTGGGGCGGCAGGAGCACTTCACGAGTCAGGCTGCCCTTCACTGGTACTATTACTATGGCCTTGAAGCCACCTTCTCTTTCTCTTTATTGCTGCCCCATGCTATTGGGACCTGAGGCCTTCCCACGGCGTCGCTCCCTCCATGGTCTTTCCTACCCATGGGTATCGGGGAACCACGCTGTGATTGCCTTGTTTTTACACTGTTTGATCTGGCGACGCCCTGGTTGGGCGACGCCTGCACCTAGGCGACGCCTTGCCTTGGCGACGCTTCCTCTTGGCAATGCTGGCACTTGGCGTCTCTCCACCTAGGCGACGCCTTGCATTGACTTTGACTCTCCAGCCGTTGACTTTGAGCTTGACTTAGTCAACGCCCGGATACGGGACGGTACATTGCCTTTTTTGGTTCGGCTATTTACATTTTCTAGCAAGCTGTTCTTCCTTTGTTTGATTTGGTTTGGTGTGTTTAATTTCCAGCACTTCTATTTCAGTTTGCTTATCTTTTGTTCCATATGAGTTTTGGAACTTCCATATGAGTTTTGGATTTGGTGCTAGTTTTGGTGAGTTCTTGACTTAGAACATTGATCCAATTCTAAGAAAAGTGCCTAACTATTGTCCAACTCAAGTTGATTCCTAAGAAGATCAAGAATCTTTCTCTTCTATGCTATTGGAATCACATCACTCGGGGTACAACCATATTCGTATGCACCCTCGCGACGAGAGTAAGATTGCATTAATGACCGAGCTCTCCAGTTACTGTTACAAGGTCATGCCCTTTGGGCTAAAGAACGTTAGAGCAACCTACCAGAGGTTGATGGATAGGATTCTCACCCCTATGATAGGGCGAAATGTGCAGGCATATGTGGACGACATGGTTCTCACCTCGCTAGAGAGAGATCAACATGTGGCTGATTTGGAGAAGCTGTTTGCCACAATAGCTAAGTATGACTTGAAGTTGAATCCCGAAAAATGTGTATTCGGGGTAGAGGCAGGGAAATTCTTAGGGTTCTTGCTCACTGAACATGGGATAGAAGCAAACCCCGATAAGTGCGCAACAATGATAGGGATGAGGAGCCCTATCATTATAAAAGAGGTACAACAGTTGACTGAGTGGATGACTGCCCTATTTCGATTTTTTTCAGCAGGAGGAGATAAGGGGTATCCTTATTTCCAGTGTCTAAGAAAGAATAACCGCTTCATATGGACTAGTGAGTGTGAGGAGGCGTTTCTCAAGCTAAAGGAGTACTTGGCCATCTCGCCTGTCCTTTGCAAGCCGCTGCCAGGTACTCCCCTCCATCTCTACTTCGCAGTGACAGATCGAGCAATCAGCTCGATCCTGGTACACGAACAAGATCAGGTTCAGAAGCCAATATACTTCGTGAGTAAGGTGCTGTAGGGGCCCGAGGTGCGCTACCAGGCCATCGAGAAAGCAGCCCTATCAGTTGTATTCGCAGCTCGGAGGCTCTGCCATTACTTCTAGAGCTTCACAGTGATCGTCATGACCGACCTGCCTATACGAAAGGTCCTATAGAAACCTGACGTGGTAGGTCGGATGGTACGTTGGGCAGTCGAGTTGTCCGAGTTTGATGTGCAATACGAACCTAGGGGACCTATCAAGGGCCAGGTTTATACTGACTTTGTGTTGGAGCTTTCCTCAGAAGCCCCTCAGATAGACGGTAGGGATTTCCAATAGGTTCTCTGTGTGGATGGCTCTTCTAACCAGCAGGGTAGTGTGACTAGTATAATCCTGGAGGGACCAAATGGATTGTTGATCGAGCAGGCCCTCAGATTTGCTTTCAAGGCCAACAACAACTAGGTTGAGTACGAGGCTCTGGTAGTTGGGATGTTGTTGGCCAAGGAGTTGGGTGCTCGGAGTTTGCTGGTGAAAAGCGACTCGCTGTTTGTGACTGGACAGGTAACAGGTGAGTACCAGGCCAAGGATTCGCATAGGGCCTCGTACTTAAAGTATGTTATGCTCTTGAAGGACACCTTTCCTGCGTTTGAATTAGTGCATGTCCCGAGGGAACAAAATGCGCGAGCAGACCTACTGGCTAAGCTCGCCAGAGGTCAGTTATTCAAGAAACCTTGAAGTCACCCAAAACCGCCGCAGGTTGTGTGGGAGAGGTCCAACATGTGGAGACTTTGGAGGGTGGAAGAAGAGGGCACTGATCATTGACGCAAGAAACGCTGCCTATGGCTTGTTGGGAGAGGAATTGCCAGATGTTTGTCAGGTCGATGAGGGTGAGACCTGGATGACACCATATCGACATTACCTTGCTAATGAAATGCTCCCAGCAGAGCCCGTGGAGGCCAAGGTGATTAAAAATAATTCAGGCAGGTATACCCTGGAAGATGGGAAGTTGTTTAGACATGGCTACACACACCCTATCCTCACCTGCGTGAGAGGGGATCACTGTACGCGCATCATGGCAGAGCTGCATGAAGGCATCTGTGGAACTCATGTCGGGGGACAAGCTCTCTCCCTGAAAGCTGTTCGGGAAGGGTATTATTGGCCGACCATGAGGGAAGGCTGCATGAAGTATGCACAGGGATGCGATCAGTGTCAGAAGCATGTTGATTGGCATCATGCACCCCCAGTGGAATTGCGGTCCATACATAGCCCTTAGCCTTTCCACACATGGGGAATAAACATTTTGGGCCCCTTCCCACTAGCAATTCGTCATATGAAGTACCTAGTGGAGGCCATTGAATACTTTACCAAGTGGGTAGAAGCTGAACCAGTGGCACAGATAACTGCCCATAGGGTTTAGCACTTCGTGTGGAAGAACATTGTCTGTCATTTTGAGATTCCAAAACGTTTAGCGTTTGAAAACGACACCCAGTTTGCAAGCCAGCAACTGGGCAAGCTGTGTACAGAGCTCGACATCAAGCAGGTGTTCGCCTCGGTAGAGCACCCTTAGAAAAACGGATAGGTTGAGTCCCCCAACAGAGTCTTGCTTAGAGGCATGAAGAGAGGTTAAAGAAGGCTAAGGGGACCTGGGCCGATGAGGTACCTCGAATCTTGTGGGCCTACCACACCACCCCACAATCCACCATGAAGGAAACACCCTTCAGCCTGGTATATGGATCAGACGCCATGATCCTTGTGGAAATCCAGGAGAGCTCGCCGCGATTCCTGAACTTCGTGATAGAAGAGTCTAACGAAGGGAAAAAGGTGAACTTAGAGTTACTTGACGAGGTGCGAGAGCAAGTACGCGTCAAAGATGAAACCCTTAAGAGAAGGGTGGAGCAGAAACAAAGTTCCAAGCTGCCGACCTGGTGATGCCAAAAGCTCACCCTTACCAGTTGGAGAACAAGTCATCTCCAAAGTGGACCGGCCCATTCCGCGTGGTAGAGGTACTCGGAAACGGAGCATACAGGCTCGAGACTCTAAAGGGTGGAGCTATACCCCGAACGTGGAATGAGGCCAACCTCAAGTTTTATTTTACTTAATGTATTTTTGTCAATCTTTTTGACCAATTTGAATAATTAAGGGGATGCTCTTTTTCTCTTACGGGAGTTTTCTTAATGAGGTCGCCCAATGAAAACTATTCTTGCAAAAATGTTTTGCCAGAATACTTCGTTAACACACAAGAAGGTGACTTGACCGGTATGTTATCCGAGTAAGCGCAAAGTGTGCATGATTGACAACTAAACGAGGCCACCTATTCCCCTGGTAAGACTCCAACACTTAGGTGGCTCGACGATCATACTATTCAGATGGGAAGCCTCCTCCCAGTAAGACTCTGAATCTTGCCGCACTGAATAGGGTTAAGATTATCTACCCAAGGGCAGATAGACTGACCTACCTCGGGGTCAAGGAGTAGACTTGACGTGTAAGCCAACACCCGAGTCAGATACTCCAAGAAATTGTTCAAAGAGTAGACTCGGCATGTAAGCCAAGTCAGATACTCCAACCGAAAGACCTTAATAGAGTAGACATGGTGTGTAAGATAACACTCAGGTCAGACATTATAAAGGCCAACAAGTTATGAAGAAATATCTATAACTGGATATCAGATAGGACGACCTTTGCTCAGTAAGACTCTGAGCTCAGGTGCCCCGAAACATAGTTAGCCACGACTAAGATTTATTGGCTTAAGTTGGGGAAAAATGATCTGGCTTGGTGAGATTCTGAGACCAGGCACCCTAAAACATACACCATGAGGTAGTACGCTTTCTGCTCAATAAGATTTTGAGTCCAGAAGGTACTGAACCACAATCAACAATACCTAAAAGCGTACAACTAAAGGTATAGAGAGCAACCCACCTCGGCGTTAGGATAACCACTCGAGCTCAAGCGTTTTGTAAAAAAGAACCGACCATGTGGTAGCAAAACACCACAGAGGTGTTAAGAGTAGACTTGGTGTGTGAGCCAACACTCAGGTCAGATACTCTAAATAACGCAAACTATCAAAGAGTAGACTTGATAGGCGCACCCACACTCAAGTCAGATAGTCTCAGCCACTAAGGGTCATTCAAGGGCAGACTTGGCAAAGAGATTAGCCCCCAAGTCAGATGCTCAAGTCACCCCAAGCCTTGGGGAAGGATGTGTGAAGAAAGCGAATAAATTTTCCAAGTACACAAGTCCTGCGCAACCAAATCGAGAAATCGAATCCCTTGCTCATGTAGCTTGTCAACACCCATCTACCGTAATTTTGCCCAAACCAAGGTGGGAGAAGTCCATTTCTGGGTAGATTCCCGAGGCCTGGGCAACGACGTCTTCAAAGCCCGCCATGACGGAGTTGGCAGCATCGTCAGTAAGAGCTTCCCTTTCTCGCGCTTGCTCCTTATCCTTTCGGAGTAGCTCTTCATCCTTTTTGGCCAACTCCTCCTTCATCTTTTCCACCTCAGCCTAAAGCACTGCATTCTCTTTAGAATTTTCAGTTAAGAGAGCCTTGGCCTCTTATTGGGATCTCTGAAGCTCCTCATGTAGCTTAATGGTTTCTTCCTTGAGGCCACCAACTTGCTTAGAGAGCTCAACAACCTTGTGGGACTCTTCCTTGGCTGAGCCCTTCCACCCTGGTCAGGCAGTTAGCAGCTAAGGCTTGCTTCAGCTCCCTCACTGCTTGCTCTACCAGTTGGTCCTCCTCTAGGTTATCTAGTTTTTCTTTGGCCATGGGCGGATAACAAGGTCTTCTCGAGGAAGATAGGGGCATCCAAGGTAGGATCCCGCAGTCCTCCCACTGGTGCACTTGCACCCACGCTTTCTTGCACGACTTGTAAGAATTGATGGCTTTAACAAAACGGGGGTGAATTGTTTTATCAGTGATTTTCGCAAATACTTGCTTCAGAATGAATCCTTAACAAACAACTCAGATAAGCGCTTAAGGAAGGCAATCAAACAATCCAACAAAACAGTTATCAGAATTTCAACCGGTTAAAGTCACGATTTAATCGGTTGTTTATAGCAGCGAAAATATCAAACAAATTATAATAGAGAGAGATAGAGAGAATCACACAAACAGATTATACTGGTTCACTCAACCCTGAGCTACATCCAGTCCTCATAACAACCTCTGAGTATTCCACTATGTAATCAATCACATATTACAACCACACACCACAAATAGGTGACTTTGAATCCCACAAAGCCCATTCACCCCCTTTGCAACACTTCATACCTCAAGCCAGAATCCCACTGACTTTACAGGATTTTACCAACCCTTACACATGTTTATCAAAGTACAATTTCAGAAAACTAAGCAAGAATAGAAAACAGCTGGAATTACAAAATCATAAGCCCTATGATCAATTCTTGCACCAGAGCAAAGCTTTAACAACAATCTTGCTAAACTTTGAAAAACTTCTTTCAAAAACAAATCTTTAAACTCTCTCTTGATTCCACAATATTGTGTTAAACTTGTATTTAAAACATTTGAAAGAAGACTATATTTATACCATTTGAAATCTAGTTGTTTAAGGCAACATAATAGAGTGAAATCTGTTTTGTTCTCATTTAAAACAATTGAAACAGGTTTTCAAAAAACTATTACCAAAGCACTCATTTAACTAGTTTAAACCACGATTTAACCGGTTGAATGGGTTAGGTAGTTACTTAATCAATTCAAAAAACAGTTTCAAAACCTCATTGACAGCTAAGTGACAAACAACCGATTGTCTCGACAATTCAACCGGTTGTTTTCCCTTTGCATGGAAAAACACTTTGTTTCTTTTAAAACGGATTGATCAAGCTTTGTATAGAATATAAAACTAATCTTAACAAAGATTCTAAACATCATAATCTAAACCCAAACCTAGAAAGCAACACAACAACACAACTTTAGGCTTCATGTGGATTTGACACATCAAAGCTCCCATGTTCAACAATCTCCCCCTATTTAATGGAGACAAATCCTTGGGATGCTTTTAGAAATGTTCTTTGTTTAAAATTTGTTGAATCCAACATTCATAGAGAAAACATAGGGTAATCTAATCCAAAACATATAAGCACCAGAAACTAGCTCTCACTAGGTGATTTCCAGAAGGAACATCAGCCAAATCAGATGAGAAACCAACACACATACATAGGTGCATAACAGATAAACAATCGGTTATTTCGCAGGAATAACCGGTTAAAATTTTGTACAACAGTTTTTAACAAAACTTAAATGTAAACCAATTAAAACAATTTATAATATCAATGTTCAAATCAGAAAGATTACAAACCAAACTAGAACATTACAAAATTCCAAATTTCTCCCCCTATTTGCCTCATCAAATAGACAAATGATAGGATTTTAAAAATATTATAAAGAAAAATTGAAAGCAAATAAGCTAGAATGAAGGACTATCCTCCCTTTCAAATTGTAGTTCCAAGATTTGTCTCTAGACTTCCTCAATTTGCTCATCCAGTGTGGAAAAGTTTGTGTCCATGTCTGAACCTTGACTCACACATATCGTAGAGGTTCCTTTAATTGTCAACAAAGGTGTCCATACGATTGATCATCAGCCTCTCAAAAGGTGACATGGTAGTCATTCTTTCACCCATATTGATGTCATTGTGATCATCCTCTTGAGTTTTAGCAGCAGGTTCATCTTGCATTGCTACCTCCTCAGGTTCATCACCTTCATTTGTTCCACTTGGGCCATCTTGGTCACCATCCTTGCTGACCCTTCTTCCACCAATCTTAGTAAATCCCATCTAACTAAGGGATCCACGGTTGATTTCACTGAAGGGTTTGATTACCTCAGCTAGCTCTCCTTCCATGTTCACTTCAAAATAATAAAGAAACTTAGAAATCAAAATGGCATAGGGATAATGGAAGTCACATAACCTCATGGCTTTTTTCATGTGTTCTTTGATTGTGTGAATCCAGTTGATCTTCACTTTGTTCATGATACAGTAGATCAAAAGGAGATCTTCTTCAGAGAGGGTTGAATGATTGCTCCCCCTAGGTTTGAGAGTCCATGAAATAATGAAAGCCACAAGCCTTTCATCAAGCTTTAGTGATGGAGATCAAGAGGCCAATCATTAAGAGCAAGAAGAGGTTGAGGCTCAAGTGGAGGACGCCCATGGAGGTCAAAGCCCACCTCAAAGGCTTACAATAAGCATGTTCAAAGCTTTAGGAGCTAATGGACGTTTATTTTCTCTTTTTGTAATTTCTTTGTTTGAAGGTGCTTAGAGGGAAACATTAGAAACCTCTTTTGTTAAAGCATCTTTAGGTATTTAGATTACGAGTCTTAGGGGGGGTGCGTTAGTAGATATGTGTATGAGTAACTAGGGAGGTGCCAAACTGAGAGAGAAGGTCACACCTTCTTCATGACCATAGTTGGCGCCACTTTCATTTGTATTTGGGGGGAATTTTGAATTCATTTAGCTTTGCATTTTCAGCACCTCTAGGCTATAAATTAAAGTGCTGCCCTTGTATATTTCAGATTTGAATTTTGATTAGAGAAACTATACTCAATTTTTGTGAGAGCAATTGGAGAGCTTTGTGCCTTCCTCACTAGTCTTATCTTGAGAGTTTCCATGGTTACCTCAAGTGGCGGCTTGCACACTCATCTTGGAGTCACCATCCTCTAAGTGGCGTGATCATCCAACCATTCCTCCATCTTCATGAGCTTTCTCTTCTCCTTCCTTCCTTCTCTTTTAATTGTTCATGTCTTAGCTTGCTTCTCTTGAATTTCTGTTCGGCATTTTCAATTCTTATGTGTTTTTGCTTCGGTTCTTTTGCTTCCTGTTGTTCTACATTGTTTCTTCTTCATTTCTAGTCTTTAGGTTCGGTTCAATTCAGTTCTATTCCATTTTGTTCGGTGCTTTTGTTTTTCTTTCCATTTTAATCGGTTCAATTTGACAATAATTGGAACTTCCATATGAGTTTGGGTTTTGGTACTAGTTTAGGTGAGTTCTTGCTCATAAAACCTCGATCCAATTCTATGATAAAGTGCCTATCTCATATCCAACTTGATCCTGCCGACAACTCGAACGTGGAGGAATCGCTTTGTAGCACTCTCTGTCCCGTCTACGCGACTGTGTTCTCTGCAAAGTCACCCTCAGAACCTTCTCTTGGATCTCCAAACGTGACCTGCAAAACACACAAACGGCGCCTCTAGCGGCCGTTTGCACTCCGACGATCAAGTTAGACCACAGAACCACCAAATGAGAAAAACTAGTAGTGTGCGTGAAAAGCTCTTGTTCTCTTTTCTTTTTTTCTCTGTTCTCCTATCTCTCTCAATCCCTCCCTGACTCTATTTTATGTCTCTCTCTCTGTTCCTGGGCCTAACAGAATTCTGTTATGCTTTTCTAGCATGTGTCAGAACCCTGTTATGCTTTTCTGAGACAATGTACCTCCAGAATCAGTAGAGCGTGGGTGTCTGTGCGTGTCCGCGCGTCTCTGCGCTTGGCTGCGCTTGTCTGTACCTTTAGCGGTACGGAGTGCACCTTTATCTGGACCGCACCCCTCTCAGATGATGACACGTGGAGGCATGCGACTCACATCTAACCACACACGTGTCACTTACTGGAAGGGCTCTAGCGCTTCTCTTTGTGTGCTAAGTTATTCCCTTGCGGAGTAACTTAGCATATTTCTTTCATCTGGGTAAATCGCATACTCTCAGGAGAACGCCAGGTGTGGCCGGTCTAGGCACACTCACCAAGCGTTGCTCTCTGCGTAGACGGCTTACCCTTCACGCACGTAATGGGTTGAGGGAGTCACCAATCACTGATCGGTTTACTAGCTCCCTCAGGCCACTCTCGTGCGCGATTCCCTAAGATGTGCTCATGCGAGGTCCATGTGTAACGCTCTCGCTGGGAACCTCAGTCCCAGTTTAACTGCGTGTAACACGAGACCCCGATGATAATGCACCCGATGACTGATCAGTGCTCTATTTGCTTCTCGCATTCTGCCCCCAGGCGTGAGTTTGGGAACTGGTCTGTTGGTGGCCAATTGGCTACTGACCACCGATCACCGTTCTGGGTGATCTGTCCCCTGACCTCTCTGACGCCTGATCTGTCGATGGTCACTTGGTTACGGACCCCCCGATCACCGCTCTTGGCGATCGCCTCCCTGATGTCTCTGTCACCTGGTCCACGTGTCACCCTGCAAGTGGTCCACGTGGTTCTCTGCTGCTGACGTCATCGACTACCGATGACCGATCGGATCACAAGCCCCCCAGTGTCGAGTCGTGAACTCGTTCTCGGCGAAGAGACTAAGTGGCCGTGCCCTCAGTCCACGTGGCAAGTGGGACCACATCACGTTCCACCTCACGTGCTGCTTCTTTAACGTTTGGACTTCCCTTCTTAATCTTGCGACACATGGCCCCATCGACGGCCAGCGTGGTGTGCCGCTAGCGCTTCTCTTATTCAAATTGGCGTGCGCCTTCACTGTTCCTTCATCTTCTTCAATCGACTCTGAGACTTCCTACGAACTCTCTCTCTACGCACCCATCTTTCTTCAAGTTTTCTGCTTCCAAACCTCTTGCGATCATCCAAAGGTATGGTTTTTCTTCTTCCTGGGTCTACTTAGGTCATCTTTACCGATTGCATTTATCTTTCCCGTTATCATGCATTCATCCTCTCTATTTTCCCTCTCTCGGCCCGCGCTAGGGTTTTTTCGCGTTCTTGCTCTGGTTTCTGCTTCTCCTTCTTCCTCTTTTCACCTGGGCATCTCTTTCTCCTTCCCCTTCTCTGTTTTCACCGAACCATTCATCATTCCCTCTTCTTCCATTCATTCTGACTTTTCGTTTTTCCTCCATTTGCAGCTATCTCGCGATGGCTCGCTTGAAACAAACCGCACGCATTATTGCCTCATCTTCTGGTGCACAGCCTTCCGCAAGTGCGCCAGCTCCACCACCGCCTGTTGCAACCTCCTACCATGACAACGCCAGGGTCTACGACTGGGCCCCCCTGGCGTTGCTGGCCGAAACATCCACCCTACTACCGCAGGGCCATCTCACCTCTCTTCTAAGCCATGACCCGGATGAACCTTCGTGCGCCATAGACAGGGAAAATGATTTCAACATCCAAATCTGCATTCCTCCTCGAGGGATGCCCATCTGTGCAGACGATAGGGCCACCAATGGGGTGCCCTTCGTCTTCATCTACTCCGCTGTCTTCAAAAGGTTGAAGCTACGCCTGCCATTCACCTTTTTCGAGAAGGAGCTGATGATGGAGTTGAACGTCGCGCCCTGCCAACTCCATCCAAATGCCTGGGCTTTCATCCGGGCATTTCAGATTCTCTGTAACTACTTCGGGCACAACGCCTCCGTGGATGTGTTCCTCTATTTCTTCGAGGCGAAGAATCCTGGGGACAGGTCCTGGGTTAGCCTGAACGGGGTTGCTGGACGGGTGCTCCTGGGCCTATACCAGCAATCCTTCAAAGACTGGAAAGGCAGGTTCTACATGATATCTGCCACCCCACAAAGTCCAAACCTGCTCGAGGGGTACCCCCTCTACTGGGTTCCTGGGGTTGAATTCAAGAAACCCAGGGACCTTGAAGCCATGGCACCCTACGAGCGCGAGCTATGTGGGCTGTTCCTGGGGGCCAAGTACAACTCTGCTCGCCTCATCAAAGATGAGTTTGATGTGGTGTCTCTGAAAAAATACATAGGTAGCTCTTTTTCTTCCACCTCTTAAGATACTTGCACCTTCTCACGCATGCTTGTATATATTTTGACTTACTTGCATAACTTGGCCATCTAACTCTTCCTGTAGATTCAATGTCGGGGAAAGACAGGAAGCAAGCTTTGCTGGAGCTTGCCAAGCTTCGGGGGACTAAAGGAATTGGCTCCTCTTCTTCCACCACCGAGCCCACTGCAGCCCCTCCTCTCTCGGTCGTGCCAGCTGAAGGCCCCGAGCTAGGAAGGAAGAGAAAAAGATTGGTGAAGGCCTCTACTTCACTTGTTGTTGCTGCTGCTCCCTCAACCGAAGAGGAAAGCTCTGGCTCCCCTCTTATACACCGCCAGAGGAAGCTGCCAGTGGTTGAGGGGGCCTCGTCTCTCCAGCCTGGGGAGATTGAGGTGGTGGAGGTGGAGGAAGGCTCACCCCCTCCTCCCTCTACTCAACCTGCCCCAGAGCCCACGTGCCTTTCCTCTCCCTGCCAACAGCCGCCTCCAGCTTCTCAACCGTCATCTCCCCCCCAGCAGGCCAATCTCTTGGTCCATCTGTTCCTCCTGCTGGGGGCACTTCCGCTCATCCGGGGGGTCTCCCGCCACCACTGCCAACCTCCACTGCAACTGCTGAATGTGGTGGATCCAGCTCGCGACCAAGCGCCTCTGGAGCTAGCCACGAGAACTTTAGCAGGGTCATCACCTTGGTTCGATAGCTCATCAGCAACCGAGAGCTCGTCGAATGGAACGGTGATGAGGTGGACATGCACCTGGCCAGGCAGATGGTGCTCTCTTTGGAGTTTTCCACCCAGCACCGCAAGCAAATAGCCCTGGAGAAGAGGGTAAAGGAGCTTGAGCACGACAAGGAGTCACTGCGAAGTAACTTCGAAGCTGCCCAAGGGTCCGTGGAGCTGATGCGGGGCATGGTGGAAAAAGCTAGGAGGGAGTACCTAGCGCAGGTCCAAGAGACCATCAAGACGAAGATCTTGATGGGGCAAACTGTTAGCTCTCTGGACTGCGAGGTGGTGCAGCTAAGGGCCGAGACCTCCTCCCTACGCCAACTGAACTCTCAACTAGTGGGGGAGCTCGAGTCCACCAAGGAAGCGGCCGCTGCTGGAGAGAAGAGGCTTGAGGAGGTGGTGGGCAAACTGTCTGAAGCCAAGGGCCAACTGGAAGAAGCTGCCTCCTCTCTTGCTGCCCTTACCACTGAGAGAAATGCTGCGGAGGCCTCGAAGCAAAAACTGGAGGCGGAGAAAGCTGATCTGATGAACGTGGGTGCTGATGCCCTTACTGACGGATTCGAGCTGGCACTCGAGCAAATCCGATGCATTCTCCCAGACTTGGACCTCTCGCAATTTAGCATTTATCACGAAGTGGTAGATGGAAAGCTCACCCCTCCTCCCCCTTGATCTCTTCTCTTTCTTGTAAATTTTTACTTCTGCACAACTTTTCTTAGTACTCAGAATTTGTATAAGACTTGGTTGTGAATACATACTCTTAATTTGTATAAGCTTCTTCTCTTGTATTTTTCTTGAGCTTCACCTTTCTTCATGCGCACGACTAACTGTTAGCTAGCTTAGGCCTAGCGCGATCTGCCTCCTTTGATCTTGGCCTCTACTT
Source organism: Phaseolus vulgaris (assembly GCF_000499845.2). Classification (NCBI taxonomy): domain Eukaryota; kingdom Viridiplantae; phylum Streptophyta; class Magnoliopsida; order Fabales; family Fabaceae; genus Phaseolus; species Phaseolus vulgaris. Next base: position 22,325,325 of record NC_023750.2, read on the forward strand.
GATCACGACTAGCTACTCCCTTAGCTTTGTGTTTAACAGTTCTTGTGCGCTGCTTTGCACCACCAACCAATCACTGACGACTCATCAGTGGTCGTTCTTCGATCTTCACTTAGCTTCTCTGCCGCTCTAGCGCTAAGTGCATAGAGGACTTTGACATCGATCGCTCGAGGTGATGCCTCGTTTGGGGGAAAGAAAAGTGTTTCTCGCTAACCCCTCTTACTTTCCTCAAGGTCATCACCCTTCGGCGGATTGAGTCGTTCATTCCCTGCCTCACTCCTGGGGTGAGAAGGGTTTCGGACTAAGAGCCTTACTGGGCCAATATTGGTGTATGCCAAGTGGGTAAGGACATTTGTCAAAATCTTCCCTTTCCCTCTCTTGGTCTTACTAGCACCCCTGGCTTTTTAGACCCTTAGCTGCCTGCGCTCACACCTGGGGTGAGGAAGACTTGGATCAGTGCCAGTACTCGCGCCTAGGGCGAGTAAGGCCTAACCGATCACCTGCACTTGCGCCTGGGGCAAGGAGGATTTTAACCTTAGTACTTGCGCACACTTGATATGCTGGAAATTTTTTCTTTAATTGGGTGGCCTCGTTAAAAACCCTCCTTAGGGAAAAGAGTGCCCCCTTGTCTGTTCAACTGTTCCCACTACATACAAAGCATGTATCTTTACAACTCAACTTAACAACTTTACAACTTAACTGAAGTAAAATTTCAAGTGGGTGGCGTTCCACGTTCTGGGGATTGCTCCTCCCTCCAGAGTTTCTAGCCGATAAGCTCCGTTCTCCAACGTCTCAATCACTCTGTACGGGCCTGTCCACTTTGGAGACAACTTGTTCTCCATCTCATTCTGATGCGCCTTTCTCATCACCAGGTCACCTTCCTGGAAGCACCTGAGCCTCACCTTAGAGTTGTGCCTCCGTTCTACTCTTCTCTTTACGGCTTCAGCACTGACTCTGGCTTCTTCTCGCACCTCGTCTAGTAGGTCGAGATTCACCTTTCGCTCTTCATTGGACCCTTCAGCAATGAAATTCAAGAATCTGGGGGAGCTCTCCTGTATCTCCACGGGGATCATGGCGTCTGTCCCGTAGACAAGGCTGAAGGGTGTCTCATGGGTGCTGGACTGTGGGGTGGTATGATAAGACCATACAATTCTGGGGACCTCCTCTGCCCAGCCTCCTTTAGCCTTGTCTAGTCTTCGCTTCAGCCCCCTGAGCAGTACACGATTGGCCGACTCCACCTGCCCATTGGTTTGTGGGTGTTCCACTGAAGCGAAAACCTGCTGTATCTTTAACTCTTCGCACATCTTCCTCAGCTGATGACTCGTGAACTGGGTGCCATTGTCGGAGACCAACCTCTTGGGTATTCCGAAGCGGCAGACGATGTTCTTCCAGACGAAGTGCTCGACTTTATGTGCAGTGATGTGTGCGACTGGTTCTGCCTCCACCCACTTGGTGAAGTACTTGATGGCCACGATGAGAAACTTCATCTGCCTTATCGCCAGGGGAAAAGGTCCTAGGATGTCGATCCCCCATGTGTGGAATGGCCACGGGCTATGGATGGACCTTGATCCTGCCTGTTGACCGGAGCGCTGGAGAATGCCTCGTCAAAGGATCGACGTGCGCGCCGCTTCTCACCTCCGTTCCTCCTCTGGATCTATCTCAAGAACCTGCAAAGAAACGATACGGCGCCGCTGCGGCCGATCGCACTCCGACGCTCAAGTCAGTGACGGTATCACCAAATACTAAGAACTGGAACCGTGCAAATCTCTCTCACAAACAGCTCTGTCACTCGCAAGCGTAAAGTGTATGAACTGAACGTGCGTACCTTAGAAAATCTGTTAGGAACTCGAAACCACCGATCGAAAAGCCAAACGAACGGTTTAAAACACAAACTTCACCGAACGAAACTCAAAGAAACCAAGAACGACGGTTGCACCAGCACACAACCGCGCAGAAAACCTCGAAAACCTCCACGAACTCACGCTGTGGATGGGAGCACGTTTTACACGGCCCCACGGTGGGCGCCTGATGATCCTGCCTGTTGACCGGAGCGCTGGAGAATGCCTCGTCAAAAGATCGACGTGCGCGCCGCTTCTCACCTCCGTTCCTCCTCTGGATCTATCTCAAGAACCTGCAAAGAAACGATACGGCGCCGCTGCGGCCGATCGCACTCCGACGCTCAAGTCAGTGACGGTATCACCAAATACTAAGAACTGGAACCGTGCAAATCTCTCTCACAAACAGCTCTGTCACTCGCAAGCGTAAAGTGTATGAACTGAACGTGCGTACCTTAGAAAATCTGTTAGGAACTCTTATATACCTGGTGGTTTTCTCTCTCCTGGCAGTTACAGACTTGGACACGTGGCTCGTATCCAACTGTACACGTGCCATCATCTGGGGCTCCCTGACTTGGCGCTGCTTCTACTCTCATTTTGGCTAAGTTACCTATGCATGGTACTGCCCAGTGCATAGCTAACTCAGGAGTGCGATCTCTACTGAAACTGGCGAGGCAGGGCCTTCATACACCTTCCCTGTGGTCTCGCCGGCCGCCTTCATAATCTGCTTCTCCTTCATCTTCGGCGATGTGCTTGTTCTGGCGATCTCCGACTGCCTGGTCGCCTGAGTCTGCATCTGGCGACATCGTCCCCAACCTGGCGATCGCCTATTCTGGTAAGCTGGAGATCGGAACATGCCAACTTAACTATCGGCGACTACACGTGCCTCCCGACTTCCTTCCCAACTGTCAACCTGGCGCCTTGTCAACACGCCTATACTGTAGCAGGATGCCACGTCATCGCACCCGACCACCAGGGCGGTACACAAGCCCCCCAGTCTTAAGCGAAGACTTGTCTAGCGAAAAGACTGAAAAAGCCTTCGTTAACACCGGTCTACGTGGCATGGGCGCAGAATTCCAAGCGATAGTACTTTCTGCTGCTCTGACGCTCCACCAAACCCTTCGCGCATCGTTCGACACGTGGCTCTCATCAACGGCTATCTTCATCTGCCGTTAGCGCTTCCCAAAACCGTTTCGAAAACCCTTAAACCCCTTACGCTCCTACTGTTCCATCACTTTCTTCACACTTGCATACGCTCTCATTTCCTTCTGCGAAAGCTCTCGACGTTCCTCGACGCTCTAGATCACCACCTCCCTTTAACATTCTCCCGATCATCGAAAGGTAACTACTTTCCTTCATCTTTGGGTTTTCTTGCATTTTTACCGATTTGCATCATCCTGTAACTGTCTGGTGCATACGCTGTGGGCTGTTTTTCCATTTCTCCTTCTGCGTGACTTAGGGCTTTGTCGATCGTCGCAACGAACTCACATTCGTTCGTCTTTCACCTTCCTTTCATGATCGAGTCAGCCTTTGTAACCCTCCTGATTATTTTTTCTTCCTCCTTCGTTTGCAGTTGCTATCATGACTCGCACGAAGATCACCCCGAACCCCCCTCCATCAGCGCGAAACCCTCCTTCACAAGCACACGACTCTACGCAAGTTCGTGGTGCTCCCTCTTCGCAGGCTGTGAGGCCTGCGTCTTCTCAAACCGCTCTGGCCCAGGCGACTCCACCGAACGCTGGAGGAGCCCCCATTCCCCTGCCAGACTTCAAGACGTTATACCCATGGGCTAACTCAACCCTCTTAAAGGAAACGTCGTCGGTGAACACCGCGGGAGCGGTTCTGCGATTGACCAATGGGGACGAGGCCCACCAATCGTTCCACAAGGAGCACGATGAGAGAATGATGGTGCTGCCTTGGTGCTGCCTTGCCCCGCCACTCTGCCAGTGTGCGCCGACGATAAAGTGAGCGCCGACGGGCCCTTCTGCTTCGTCTACACCACTTTCTTCAAGAAGGTCAAACTCAGGTTCCCTCTCACTCGATTTGAGAGGGAACTCTTAACCGAGCTCAATATCGCTGCCGCCCAGCTTCATCCCAACAGCTGGGCGTTTGTCCGAGCTTTCGAGATAACGTGCGCCCACCTGGGGTTGCCCGCGTCAGTGGACGTGTTTTTATTCTTGTTCGAGGCCAAGCACCCAGGAGATCGCCTGTGGGTCAGCCTGAACGCCATTGTTGGGAGGTCCATTTTCACCATCTTCCAGCAGTCGTACAAGGATTGGAAGGGAAAGTTCATTCAGGTTCGCGCAAATGACAAAGACACTTCCCTCCTCGACGGTTTCCCCTTGTACTGGGTGGACAAGGGGAAAAAGGAGTCCAAGAGCTGCTTCAGGAGGCCCAGAAGTCCTGATAGCATGGGAGCCTTGGACAGAGACCTTTGTCTCTTCTGGAAGAGGGTGGCAGATGCCCACATAACATTCTTGACCCCCACCCTGATTTCCTTCGAGTTCTTTGAGGACCAGTTGGAATTCCAAATAGGTTAGGACGCTACATCTTTGTCTTGACATTGCTTCTGATATTGTTTCTGGGCGTCTTGTGCGACACACACAAGACTTTGGTTTTATCTTTTCTGCATATGCCTGCTTTTGCTGTCTCATTGTCTTGTACACTTACCCCTTTCTCCTTTGAGCTAACTTATGCACTTTCATTTCATGCAGACACCATGTTGGGTAAGAACATGCTCGCCGATTTAAAGGCGCTCGCCCGCAACCACGGGTTGGCGACCGGCTCCCAGACGGTTCCCAACTCGGCGGTCGAGAAGGCCATCATCCAAGGGCGATCACCGCCTAAGGCGCCCACCCAACGAAAGAAACTGGTCCTTAAGAGGCCAAAGCGGAAAGCCCCCCAAGTTGTCCAAGAGGATGAGGAAGAGGACGACGAGGTCACAGAGGATGGCCTTGTCACGAAAAGGAAGAGGGTGGCACCATCTTCTCCACCTGCCCCGCCCCCTCTTCCAGCTTCAACACCACCATCAACACCCGCTCCTCCTCCTTCATCACCAGCACCACAAGCCCCTTCACCACCAGTCCAAGCAGTTCCATTGGCCACTGCGCCACCTGCAACTGAGGCTCCAGAGCCAAATTTCTTGGAGGACCCCCCGAGCGCCTCCACACCACATATATCAGCAGGAGGGGGCCCTCCTTCCAACACTTCAGCTGCAGGAATCGTTCCAATCGGGGATGAGGTCGCTCACACCTCTCCAATCCTAATCACCGAGTCCCCGATTGCGTCGCCACGCCAGGAAACAACCACTGAAAATGTTGCTAAGGAAGGTGGCGACGAGAACCCTCAACAAGCCCCCCTGGCGCCTCTCCAAGCCGCGAACCTTTCCCTCGAGGTTACAAGGATGTGGGAACCTCTGACCACCAAACTCAAAACCATAGCAGAGGACATCCCATCGATCATAACGAGGGCTGTGGAGAGCTCCACCAGGCGGCTCCAAGACGATGTCTACCACCTCAAGACCGAAAACAGCACAATGAAGGTTGAGGTAGAGAAGGTGGCATTCAGCCTGACGCTCGCGGAAATGGAACATTCCCGAGTAGAGGATGCCCTAAGCACCGAGCTTAGGCTTGCGCGCAAGGAAGCTGCTGACCTTCGCCGCAAAGTCCATGAACTTGCCCAAGAAAAAGTTGAACTTGAAAGCAGAATCGTGCCTCTGCGCACCAAGGCGAGCGACCTGGAGGCTCACATTCAAGCTAATGCCGATAAGGTACAAAAACTGGAGCAAAGGTCAATCGACCGCGAGAAGCTGCTTGGGCAAGTTGAAAAAGCAAGGGATGACGCCATGGCTGATCTCACCGAGGCGAACAAGGAAAAAGAGAAGATGGCTGCCGAGTTGACCCAAGCTCGAACAGAATCCAAGAAGGTTACTGACGACCTTCTCCATGCTCAAGAGACTAACAAACAACTCCAAAAACAGATTGAAGAGCAGGGGCAGCAGAACAAGGATCTCAAGAAACAAGCTGAAGAGCTGGGACAGCAGAACGAGGAGCTCAAGAAACAAGTTGAAGAGCTTCAAGGACAATTTGAAGAACTTAAGCTAAATTCTGCTCAGATTCTGACTGCTGGATTCGAAGCCGCTCGGGAGCAATTTGCATGCCTATTCCCTGATCTCGACCTCAGCATGGTGTCATTAAACAACGAAGTAGTAGATGGAAAGGTCGTTCCCGCCGAAGGCTCAACCAATTCCACCCCATCTGCTTCTTTATAAATTCACCTGTATTTACCTTGTAAAAAACTCTTGCACATGTGTTTTGAACAGTTATTCATTTCAATAGCGAGACTTGGATATTTCTTCTGATTTCTTTTGAGCGCTTTACTTTCTTTGTATGTTTAACTCTGCTGCGTTTAACTTAGCGATTTTGCAAACATGACCTTTGGCGTAACTGCTTCGAGCCGATTCAAACTTAAGCAATAATCGCTTTAAACAACTTGTACCCCTGAGGCACTAACCTGATCATAAGAAAAGTTCCAAGCAACGAACTGTGATTCAATCATCGGTTCAAACAACGTCCCACTTGACCCGCTTTATCAAACAAGTCTTTCAACCTTCTCGCCGTGTTTGAACTTTTCGCGATCACCTAGACCTCTTAGTAACACCATCTTTCTTAGCCTCAGGCTTTGGCAGTCATTTCTTTATCTGAGGCAGAAATGCCCTTTGGGATCTTCCTTTACCTTCCTGAACTTCAGAGCTAGAGACTGGCTGGCTAGGCGTTCTCTTCGAACCTACCTTAGCCACCTTTCAAGCTTCTTCCACCCTCTTCGCCATACCTGAACTCGTTCAAGACGAGAAGGATTTTATCTTGCCTATACTCGCACACAAGCGAGAAGGTCTTTTAACTCGCCTGAACTCGCTCATCGGCGAGAAGGACTTTTACTCGCCTGAACTCGCTCATCGGCGAGAAGGACTTTAAACGGCCTTAACTCGCTCGACGGCGAGAAGGACTTTGTCTGGTGCCTCAACTTGCCCAGGGTGTACATCTCCTCCCCCCTGGATGCACTGAGGACCTTTTCTTTCTCACGCCTGCACTCGCTCGACGGCGAGGAGGTCTTTGATGGGCCTTAGTTCGCACAACGGCGATAAGGACTTTATCCGGTGCCTCAACTTGCCCAGGGCGTACATCTCCTCCCCCCTGGATGCACTGAGGACCTTTCTCGCCTGCGCCCGCACGACGGCGAGGAGGTCTTTAACTTGCCTCTATGTTGCCCCGGGAGTTACATCTTCTCGCTCCCAGAAACACGGAGGACTTTTCCTCTTTCTCGCCTGCACTCGCTCGACGGCGAGGAGGTCTTTCATCTGGTGCCTCCGATCGCCGATAAACGATGAGGACTTAAAAACTTAACTGGTGCCTCCAATCGCCGAAAAACGATGAGGACTTTAAAAACTTAACTGATACCTCTAATCGCCGAAAAACGATGAGGACTTTAAAAACTTAACTGGTGCCTCTAATCGCCGAAAAACGACGAGGACTTTAAAACTTAACTGATACCTCTAATCGCCGAAAAACGATGAGGACTTTAAAAACTTAACTGGTGCCTCTAATCGCCGAAAAACGACGAGGACTTTAAAACTTTAGAAAACACGCGACATATCTTTTCGTGCCTTAAATCATGTACGAATGACAAGGTCTTTCTTTGAAGCTTTTGGAAATAACACATATGCAATCTGAAAACACCTTATACTTCGAAAACTCTTCTTTTATTGGGTGGCCTCATTAAAAACCCTCCTTAGGGAAAAAAGAGTGCCCCCTTGAAACTGTTTTAACAGAGACATTGTAATGTAATATTTGTGTTTGTCTTTACTTACAAAGCTCTTAGCTATAGTACAACTTCAGGTGTGTGGCGTTCCAGGTACGAGGGATCGCCCCCCCTTCCAGCGTCTCCAAGCGATAGGCTCCGTTCCCGAGTGCCTCGGTTATTCTGAACGGTCCAGTCCACTTGGGTGATAGCTTATTCTCCATCTCGTACTGGTGGGCCTTCCTCATCACCAGATTGCCTTCTCTAAACTGCCTTGGCATCACCTTTGAGTTGTACCTTCGCTCGACCCTTCTCTTCACCGCCTCAGCCTTCAGCCTTGCCTCCTCCCTGACTTCGTCCAGCAGATCCAGGTTCAGCCTTCTCTCTTCATTCGAGTCTTACTCTACAAAGTTCTGGAATCTCGGCGAGCTCTCCTGAGTCTCGACTGGAATCATGGCATCACACCCATAGACCAAGCTAAACGGGGTCTCATGGGTTCCTGACTGCTCGGTGGTGTGGTACGCCCAAACTATACGGGGTACCTCCTCAGCCCAACTTCCCTTGGCTTTCTCGAGCCTTCTCTTCAAACCTCTCAGCAACACCCGATTAGCTGATTCCACCTGGCCATTCGTCTGAGGGTGCTCGACGGATGCAAACACTTGCTGAATTCCAACCCCTTCACAAAGCTTTTTCAACAGGTGGCTTGCAAACTGAGTCCCATTATCTGACACCAGGCGCTTAGGCACTCCAAACCGGCACACGATGTTCTTCCATACAAAGCCTTCGATCTTGTGTGCGGTGATCTGGGCCACTGGTTCTGCTTCAATCCACTTGGTGAAATACTCAATCGCCACCACCAAGTACTTCATCTGCCTGATCGCCAGTGGAAAAGGTCCCAGGATGTCGATTCCCCAAGTATGAAACGGCCAAGGGCAATAGATCGACTTCAACTCCTCGGGAGGTGCCTTGTGCCAATCGGCGTGCTGCTGGCATTGTTTGCAGCACTGGGCATACTTCTTGCAATCTTCTCTCATGGATGGCCAATAGTAGCCTGCACGGAGAGTCCTCGCGGCCAGAGCTCGACCCCCGACGTGACTCCCACATATTCCTTCGTGGAGCTCTGCCATAATTCTCGTGCACTTCTCGCCGTGTATACATTCCAGGAGTGGGTGAGTGAATCCAAACCTGTACAGATCGCCATCAATCAATGTATACTTGCTGGAATTTTTCTTTACCTTCCTAGCTTCTGTTGGATCTAGCGGGAGGAGGCCATCCGCCAGGCACCGCTTGTACTGTGTTATCCAAGTGTCTGGCTCATGGGTGGCACAGACCTGCATCACGTCCACTTTCTCTCCTCGACATGCTCTAATTCTCGGCGATCTCAGAGTTTCTTGCGTCAAAGACTTATGGCTTCTCGCTGCTCTCTCCGTCGACCTGCTTATCTGAAGGACCAGGTGATCTGCTACAAATGCCCTCGGCGTCTTCAAAGTTTCTTGAATCACTGTCCTCTGCCTACCCCCCTTGCCTGAGCTGGCGAGCTTAGCAAGCAAGTCAGCTCGGGCATTCTGTTCTCGGGGCACATGCACCACTTCAAAAGAGGCAAAAGACCTCTTCAATTCCTGCACATACGCCAAGTAAGCCACCATTTGTGGATCTTTAGCCTGGAACTCGCCCGTTACTTGCCCTGTGACTAGCAGCGAGTCACTCTTAGCCATCAGTACTCTGACTCCCATTTCCTTAGCCAGCAGAATCCCGGCGATCAGCGCCTCATACTCTGCTTGATTGTTGCTGGCTTTGAAGGCGAATCTCAACGATTGTTCGATCAGCACGCCGTTGGGTCCTTCCAATATGACTCCAGCACCGCTACCCTGCTGGTTTGACGATCCATCCACCGAGAGTACCCAACGAAAATCGTCTCCTTCAACCCGTGTCGCCTCTGAAGAGAGCTCGACTACAAAATCTGCAAAGATTTGCCCTTTGATCGGGCCTCGAGGCTCATATTTAATGTCAAACTCTGACAACTCCACTGCCCACTTCACCATTCTTCCTACAACGTCAGGCTTCTTCAAGACCTTCTGGATGGGCAGGTCAGTCATCACCAGTATTGTGAAGCTGTGGAAGTAGTGGCGCAACCTCCTCGCCGAAAACACCACAGCCAGCGCAGCCTTCTCCAGGGCCTGATATCTCATTTCTGGGCCCTGCAACACCTTGCTCACAAAATAGATAGGCTTCTGAGCCTGATCTTGGTCCTGGGCGAGCACCGCACTCACCGCCCTCTCAGTCACAGCAAAATACAATCTGAGAGGGATTCCCGCCAGTGGTTTGCACAGAACCGGCGGGCTCGCCAAATATTCCTTCAGCTTGACGAAAGCTTCCTCGCACTCTTTCGTCCAAGCGAACTTGTTATTGCGCCGTAGACACTGGAAATAGGGATGTCCCTTTTCTCCGCTTGCTGACACGAAGCGAGATAGGGCTGCCATCCGACCTGTCAGCTGCTGGACCTCTTTCACTGTAGCCGGGCTTCTCATCGCCAAGATGGCGGCACACTTGTCCGGATTGGCTTCTATTCCTCTTTCAGTCAAGAGAAAACCCAAAAATTTTCCAGCCTCCACGCCGAAAATGCATTTCTCCGGGTTGAGCTTCAACTTGAACTTGGCGATCGTCGTGAACAATTCTTCCAAGTCTGCAACGTGCTCGCTTTTCTCCTGCGAGGTCACGACCATGTCATCGACGTAAGCTTGCACGTTCCTTCCCAGCATTGGTGCAAGTACTCGGTCCATCAGCCTCTGGTACGTGGCCCCCGCATTCTTCAGCCCAAACGGCATCACCTTATAGCAGTAGCACGACCTCTCCGTCATGAAGGCTGTTTTTTCTTCATCCATGGGATGCATCTTGATCTGATTGTAACCCGAGAAGGCATCCAGGAAACTCAGCAGCTTGCACCCTGCAGCACTATCAACCAGGGCATCAATGCTTGGTAAAGGATACGAATCCTTTGGGCAAGCCTTATTCAGATCGGTGAAATCGACGCACATGCGCCATTTCCCGTTGCTCTTCTTCACCAGCACGACATTTGCCAACCACTCAGGGTACTGGACTTCCCTGATGTGGCCTGCAGCGAGGAGTTTCTGGGTCTCATCCTTGATCGCCTGCCTCCTCTCTTCATTAAATTTCCTCCTTCTTTGCCGCACCGGTCTCACCATGTTGTCCATCGCCAGATGATGGCACAAGAAGTCGGGATCGATCCCGGGCATGTCCGAAGCGGACCAGGCAAACGCGTCCAGATGCCGTTCAATCACCTTGGCGATCTGGTCCTGGAGATCGACCTCCAGAGATCTTCCGAGCTTGAAAACTTTCCCCCCGATCTCCTTCTCGAGCCACTGCTCGACGGGCTTGGGCCTTGATTCTCTGGCGATCACCGCCTTGGTGATTCCGAGTTCCCTTGCTTCCTCCGGGCGATTCCGCGCCTCTTCTTCCTCCAGGCCAACATTTCTCTCCCCCAGCTCAGCGTCTACCATCTCTACGTCCCTTCCGGCGGCCTCCTCCATTATCGGCGGTCTGGGCTTCGCACCGGGAGGTGGGGTGGTTGTAACATAGCTCACTGATCTTTTATTTTTCAGGCTATTTTTATAGCACTTTTTCGCTTCCTTCTGATCAGACTTTATTGTGATCACCACCCCTTCCATGGACGGCAGCTTCACCTTCATGTGCCGAGTCGATGGAATTGCGCCTATCCTGTTAAGAGTGGGCCTTCCCAGCAGGATGTTATATGCTGAAGGGGCGTTTACGATGAGGTACTTGATTTTCTCCGTCCTCGACCCAGCCTCATCGGTAAACGTGGTTCTCAGCTCAATGTACCCCCTGACTTCCACCTGGTCGCCAGCGAACCCATACAAGCACCCTCCATAGGGCCTTAGCTGGTCAAGGGGCAATTCTAGCTGCGTGAAAGTCGGCCAGAACATCACGTCTGCCAAACTTCCTTGGTCCACCAAAACTCGGTGAACCTTCCTCCCCGCCGTGATCAACGAAATGACAATGGGATCGTTGTCATGAGGCACAACGTCCCGAAGATCCTGCTTGGTGAACGTAATGTCCACTTCGGGCGAGTGATCTTCAAACATGTCCACTGATATCACCGATCGCGCGTACTTTTTCCTCTGCGATGCGGTGCATCCACCACCTGAGAAACCCCCTGCAATGGTGTGGATCTCCCCATGGATAGGCATCTCGTGTTGCTGGGCTTCTCCACCTGCCGGCTGGGAACTTGACGCTCCTCCGGTCCTTCTGTCCAGCAGATAATCGTTTAGGAACCCGCTCTTAACCAGATCATCGAGCTGGTATCCTAAAGACAAACACGAGTCTAGGTTGTGGCCAAAGCACTGGTGAAACTCGCACCAGACGTCCGGCTTCGACCCTAGCACCTTGTCGCCCACCTTCTCGGGCGCCTTCAACCTAGCCGATATGTTAGGGATAGCAATCAGGTCCGCTAGTCCCATGACGAATTTGTGCTTAGGCGGGCGATTGTATTCCCGGCGTGCTGGTTGTTGGCGTGCTAGCGGTTGGCGCGCTTGGCTTCTTCCCTTATTTCTCCTATCGTAAGGATAGCGAGTCCTTTGGTCCTTTCTGGCCGCCGCTGCCGTTTCCAGCACCCTCTGTGGCTGGATCCTGGTCTGGGCGCGTGGCTTGGCGGGAGCCACGCTGCCTCTCTTTTCGGCGACCTCACTCTCGTCGGCGATGTGGGCCACCGCAAGTCGCCTGACTTCAGCAAACGTCGCTGGATGAGCCCTGATCAAGGCTTCGCAGAATGGCCCTGGCTGCACGCCCTTCTTGAAGGCATAGACCAGCATTTCTTCGTCCTTGGCCGGCGATCTGACCATCTGCGCTCCGAAGCGATTGAGGTAGTCTCTGAGGGACTCCCCATGGTACTGCCTTATATCAAACAGATCATAGGACACCCTGGGCGGTGCCTTGTTCACAATATACTGCTCGACAAAGATCTTCGAGAATTGTTGAAAATTAGTTATGTGGCCATTAGGCAGGCTCACAAACCACTCCATCGCCGTTCCCTGGAGCGTGCTCACGAACATTTTACAATAGACGGCGTCCGACCCTCCTGACAGCATCATCTGTGTGTGGAACGTGGTCAGATGAGCCTCTGGATCCTCCACGCCAGTAAAAACAGCTTTAACCGGGACCACGCTCGTGGGAATTGGCGTGTCGGTAATCGCCTGAATGAAAGGCATTGGGAAAACACGAGGCGGCGTCGACGGTGCCACCTCTTCAGCGGAAGAACGAACCTACTGCTCCTGAAGAGCTCGACGTAGCTCCTCAGCTACCTTGCTGAGCTCCTCGTTCCTGGCGCGAGAGGCGACCAGGTCTTCATGTATCCTTGCCTGCTCGACGCGCGAGGCTTCTACAGTGGCCTGCAATGAGCGCATCATTTCTGCCATCTGCGCCATGGTCATGGCGGCGTCGCCTTCAGCTGCGACGGGAGCCACGGGACTGGAACGATTGCTTCTCATCTTTCTCATTAACTTCAGCGAACCACAGAAATACAGCAAATGACACTTCAACCACGATCGAATCAGCGATCAACCGGAGAAAACTCAAGAAACTGCGCAAGAACTTCAAGAACACCGCAAACCTTCGAAGAAAATCGCAGCTTCACCAAAAACCACCGTTTCCCCGCGAACCAAACAACCAAACGAAAGAACTCGAAACCACCGATCGAAAAGCCAAACGAACGGTTTAAAACACAAACTTCACCGAACGAAACTCAAAGAAACCAAGAACGACGGTTGCACCAGCACACAACCGCGCAGAAAACCTCGAAAACCTCCACGAACTCACGCTGTGGATGGGAGCACGTTTTACACGGCCCCACGGTGGGCGCCTGATGATCCTGCCTGTTGACCGGAGCGCTGGAGAATGCCTCGTCAAAAGATCGACGTGCGCGCCGCTTCTCACCTCCGTTCCTCCTCTGGATCTATCTCAAGAACCTGCAAAGAAACGATACGGCGCCGCTGCGGCCGATCGCACTCCGACGCTCAAGTCAGTGACGGTATCACCAAATACTAAGAACTGGAACCGTGCAAATCTCTCTCACAAACAGCTCTGTCACTCGCAAGCGTAAAGTGTATGAACTGAACGTGCGTACCTTAGAAAATCTGTTAGGAACTCTTATATACCTGGTGGTTTTCTCTCTCCTGGCAGTTACAGACTTGGACACGTGGCTCGTATCCAACTGTACACGTGCCATCATCTGGGGCTCCCTGACTTGGCGCTGCTTCTACTCTCATTTTGGCTAAGTTACCTATGCATGGTACTGCCCAGTGCATAGCTAACTCAGGAGTGCGATCTCTACTGAAACTGGCGAGGCAGGGCCTTCATACACCTTCCCTGTGGTCTCGCCGGCCGCCTTCATAATCTGCTTCTCCTTCATCTTCGGCGATGTGCTTGTTCTGGCGATCTCCGACTGCCTGGTCGCCTGAGTCTGCATCTGGCGACTTCGTCCCCAACCTGGCGATCTCCTATTCTGGTAAGCTGGAGATCGGAACATGCCAACTTAACTATCGGCGACTACACGTGCCTCCCGACTTCCTTCCCAACTGTCAACCTGGCGCCTTGTCAACACGCCTATACTGTAGCAGGATGCCACGTCATCGCACCCGACCACCAGGGCGGTACAGACCTCAACTCCTCAGGAGGTGCCTTGTGCCAGTCTGCGTGCAGTTGACACTGTTTGCAGCGCTGAGCAAACCTTACGCAGTCTTCCTTCAGCTTTGGCCAGTAATACCCCGCGCGGAGTATCCTACTTGCCAAAGCGCGACCACCTACGTGGCTTCCGCACACCCCCTCGTGCAGCTCAGACATGAGTCTGGTGCATTGCTCGCCGTGCACACAGACCTGCACAGGGTGAGAAAATCCAAATCTGAAGAGGTTTCCATCTATTAGAGTAAACTTACTTGAACTCCTCTTTATCCTTTTTGCCTCTGCCACGTCGAGTGGGAGTACACCATCTTCTAAGTATGACTGGTATGGCGTTATCCAGGTGTCGGGTTCCTTCACCGCGCGGACCTCCATCGACTCATCGATCTTCGACGGTCGCGTTCTCACCCTCGGTGCTTTCAACGTTTCTTGAGTCAACGACCGATTACCGATCGTCAGACGCTCCATTGATTTGCACACATGAAGTACCTGGTTGTCCGACACGAACGCTCGCGGTACCTTCAAGGTCTCCTGAATGACGCTCCTCTGCTTCCCCCCCTTGCCTGAGCTGGCCAGCTTGGCAAGCAGGTCTGCTCTGGCATTTTGCTCTCTTGGCACATGCACCAATTCGAGCTCGATGAAGGACGTCTTCAGGAGCTGTACATACTCCAGGTAGGCGGCCATCTGGGGATCCTTTGCCTGGAACTCCCTGTGACCTGCCCGGTGACTAGCAAGGAGTCGCTTTTGGCCAGCAGGTTTCTTGCGATCAGGGCTTCATACTCCGCCTGATTGTTGTTAGCCTTAAAGGCAAAGCGGAGGGACTGCTCGATCAGTACCCCGTTCGGGCCTTCCAGGATGACTCCAGCGCCGCTCCCCTGCTGATTAGAGGAGCCATCCACTGATAACACCCATCGGAAATCGGAACCTTCTGCAGGTGTCGTGATCGACGACAGCTCGACTACAAAGTCCGCGAACACCTGCCCCTTGATCGGTCCTCGGGGCCCGTACTGAATGTCAAATTTTGACAATTCCACCGCCCACTTGACCATCCTTCCTGCTACGTCAGGTTTTTTCAGTACGTTTTGGATGGGCAGATCTGTCATTACCACCACTGTGAAGCTGTGGAAGTAATGCCTGAGTCTCCTTGCTGAAAAAACCACCGCCAGGGCAGCCTTCTCACGAAGTACACAGGCCTCTGGGCCTGATCTTGCTCTTGCACCAGGACTGAGCTGACTGCTCTCTCCGTCACAGCGAAATATAGACGAAGAGGGATGCCTACCTGAGGTTTTCGCAAGACTGGTGGGCTCGCCAGATACTCCTTCAGTTTGATGAAGGCCTCCTCGCACTCCTGTGTCCAAAGGAATCTATTGTTGCGTTTAAGACATTGGAAGTACGGATGACCTTTCTCCCCTCCAGCGGACATAAACCGGGATAAGGCTGCCAAGCGACCGGTGAGCTGCTGCACCTCCTTCACCGTCGTCGGGCTCCTCATTGCCACGATTGCTGTGCACTTCTCTGGGTTAGTTTCGATTCCCCGCTCTGTTAAGAGGAAACCCAAAAACTTCCCAGCCTCCACGCCAAAAATACACTTCTCAGGGTTGAGCTTCAGTCTGTACTTGGCGATGGTGGTGAATAGTTCTTCCAGATCAGCTGCATGATGCTTCTTCTCTTGGGACGTGACCACCATGTCATCTACATATGCATGTACGTTCCTTCCCAGCATGGGCGAGAGCACCCTATCCATGAGCCGCTGGTAGGTGGCCCCCGCGTTCTTTAGCCCGAATGGCATGACCTTGTAGCAATAGCAAGACCGTTCCGTCATGAACGCGGTCTTGCACTCATCCATGGGGTGCATCCTGATCTGGTTATACCCTGAAAAAGCATCCAAGAAGCTGAGTAGCTTCCCCCCTGATGCGCTATCAACTAGGGCGTCTATACTGGGTAAGGGGTAGGAATCTTTGGGGCATGCCTTGTTGAGGTCAGTGAAGTCCACGCACATTCTCCACTTGCCGCTTGCCTTCTGAACCAGTACCACGTTCGCTAGCCACCCGGGGTACTGGATCTCTCTGATGTGCCCTGCAGCAAGGAGCTTCTACGCTTCGTCGTGGATCACCTTTCTCTTTTCCTCGTTGAATTTCCTTCGCCTTTGTCGCACAGGTCGAACCTTAGGATCCATCGACAGACGATGGCAAAGGAAATCGGGGTCGATTCCTGGCATGTCGGACGCTGACCATGCAAAGGCACCCATGTGCTTTTCGATCACACCGACGATCAGCTTTCGCTCTTCCTCAATGAGGGATCCCCCCAATTTGAACTTTTTCCCCCCGATGTCCACTTCGACCCATCCTTCAGCTGGGTGGGGCCTTCTCTCGCTGGCGATGACCGCCCTCACGATCCCTGACTTGCGAGGAGCGATCGCGCCTTTCTCTTCTTCTTCAACTTGGGCTACCTGGGAGCCCCCCATCGCAGCGTTCTCCATCCTCTGAGCGCCCTGTGTCTCCCTAACCACCGATCGCTCTTCGCGCACACCTAGTGGTGGTGTCGTGGTGACGTGGCATACACTTCTCTTCTGCTTCAGGTTGTTCTCATAACAGCGTCTAGCCTCAGCCTGATCCGACTTGATGGTTATTACGGTCCCCTCCATCGACGGCAGCTTCAGCTTCATGTGCCTCGTTACGGTATTGCGCCCAACCTATTGAGGGTTGGCCTCCCCAACAAAATGTTGTATGCGGAAGGGGCGTTCACCACCAAGTACTTTATCCTTTCAGTGCGGGTTGTCATTCCGTCAGTGAACGTTGTCCTCAGCTCAATGTATCCCCGCACCTCTACCTGATCTCCTGCAAAACCGTAGAGACACTCGGTATACGACCTCAGTTGATCAGGGGATAATTGCAACTTGTTAAACGTCGGCCAGAACATGACGTATGCCGAACTTCCTTGATCTACGAGCACTCTGTGCACTCGTCTTCTTGCTGTGATGAGGGAAATGACTACAGGGTCGTTATCGTGCGGGACAACGTCCTGTAGGTCAGCTTTCCTGAAGACAATATCTACTTCAGGGTAATGGCTCTCGTCTATTGAGTCTACCGCCATAACCGATCGAGCGTACCTCCTTCTCTGTGACGCGGTGCATCCCCCGCCAGAGAAGCCCCCCGCGATTGTTTGCACTTCCCCGTGTACAGGGACTTCATGCTGCTGTTCCCCAGCCTGGGATCCCGACGCGCGATCACCCTGCGGCTCACGCAGGTAGTCTGCTAGGAACCCAGACTTCACCAACTCTGCCAGTAGGTGTCCCAACGCCAAAGAGGAGTGGAGTGTGTGGCCAAAGGCCTGGTGGAACTCACACCATTCATTTTTCTTCCTTCCCAGTACCTTATCTGTCTTCTCCGGTACTCGTAATCTCGCTGCCACAGCAGGAAGCGCGATGAGATCCGCTAATCCCACCATGAAATTGTATCTTGGGGGTGCGTTATTCTCCCTTGCATGCCCCCTGCTCTGATCCTTGCCTGGTGCGTAGGGACGAGGTTTTTCCCGCACCTTTTTCCCCTCCTTGGCCTCATGCACCCTTGCTTGCTGCGGTTTCCCTTGCCCTCCACGCGGTCTTGGTGGTGCAGCACTTCCTCTTTTCTCAGAAACCTCTGTTTCTGCCACTATGTGCGCCACCGCGCGACGCCGGATCTCTGCAAAGGTGCTGGGATGGCTCCTGATGAGGGACTCGCTGAAAGGGCCAGGCAGCACCCCCTTCTTAAACGCGTGCACTAGCATATCTTCATCCTTGCTGGGCAGTCTAACGACTTGTGCTCCAAAGCGGTTGAGATAGTCCTTCAGCGACTCGCCTTGGTACTGCCGTACATCGAACAAATCGTATGACACCACTGCGGGTGCTTTGTTGACGATGTACTGCTCGATGAAAAGCTTTGAAAACTGAGGGAAAGACGTGATATGTCCTTCTGGTAAGCTCACGAACCACTCCATGGCGATTCCGCTTAGTGTGCTCATGAACATTTTGCAGTACACAGCGTCTGAGCCCCCAGACAACATCATCTGGGTGTGGAACGCCGTCAGATGCGCCTCCGGGTCTTCTACCCCCGTGAACGACGCCTTCACCCCCACCAGGTTGGGAGGCACCATGGTTTCCATGATTTCAGGGGAGAATGGCATGGGGAACGCTTTTGGAGGTGACGGCTGCCTAGACGTCCTTTCGTCAGCCTCGTGTTCCCTCTGTGCCTGCAATGTCCTCCTCAGCTCTTCGTTGACGCGATTCAGCTCGTCGTTCCTACTCTGCGACGCAGCCAACTCTGTCTGCATCCTTTCTTGTTCAACTTTCGACGCCGCAGCGTTATCCTGCAGCGTGCGCAGCATCTCCAGGACCTGCGCCATTGTCACAGCCCCTTCGTCAGCAGATGGCGCAGGTGATGGTTGTCTGTTCCTTGGCATCCTTCCCTAGCAAAGAACTTGGTAAAACCTTGGTAAGCTTCAAAAACTGTGATGTATATGGGACCGTGATTCACTCGGCCCCACGGTGGGCGCCAAATGATCCTGCCGACAACTCGAACGTGGAGGAATCGCTTTGTAGCACTCTCTGTCCCGTCTACGCGACTGTGTTCTCTGCAAAGTCACCCTCAGAACCTTCTCTTGAATCTCCAAACGTTACCTGCAAAACACACAAACGGCGCCTCTAGCGGCTGTTTGCATTCCGACGATCAAGTTAGACCACAGAACCACCAAATGAGAAAAACTAGTAGTGTGTGTGAAAAACTCTTGTTCTCTTTTCTTTTTTTCTCTGTTCTCCTATCTCTCTCAATCCCTCCCTGACTCTATTTTATGTCTCTCTCTCTGTTCCTGGGCCTAACAGAATTCTGTTATGCTTTTCTGGCATGTGTCAGAACCCTGTTATGCTTTTCTGAGACAATGTACCTCCAGAATCAGTAGAGCGTGGGTGTCTGTGCGTGTCCGCGCGTCTCTGCGCTTGGCTGCGCTTGTCTGTACCTTTAGCGGTACGGAGTGCACCTTTATCTGGACCGCACCCCTCTCAGATGATGACACGTGGAGGCATGCGACTCACATCTAACCACACACGTGTCACTTACTGGAAGGGCTCTAGCGCTTCTCTTTGTGTGCTAAGTTATTCCCTTGCGGAGTAACTTAGCATATTTCTTTCATCTGGGTAAATCGCATACTCTCAGGAGAACGCCAGGTGTGGCCGGTCTAGGCACACTCACCAAGCGTTGCTCTCTGCGTAGACGGCTTACCCTTCACGCACGTAATGGGTTGAGGGAGTCACCAATCACTGATCGGTTTACTAGCTCCCTCAGGCCACTCTCGTGCGCGATTCCCTGAGATGTACTCATGCGAGGTCCATGTGTAACGCTCTCGCTGGGAACCTCAGTCCTAGTTTAACTGCGTGTAACACGAGACCCCGATGACAATGCACCCGATGACTGATCAGTGCTCTATTTGCTTCTCGCGTTCTGCCCCCAGGCGTGAGTCTGGGAACTGGTCTGTTGGTGGCCACTTGGCTACTGACCACCGATCACCGTTCTGGGTGATCTGTCCCCTGACCTCTTTGACGCCTGATCTGTCGATGGTCACTTGGTTACGGACCCCCCGATCACCGCTCTTGGCGATCGCCTCCCTGATCTCTCTGTCACCTAGTCCACGTGTCACCCTGCGAGTGGTCCACGTGGTTCTCTGCTGCTGACGTCATCGACTACCGATGACCGATCGGATCACAACTCAAGATGATTCCTAAGAATGTCAAGAATCATTCAAAGTGTGCTAGTGGAATCACACCATTTAGTCCACCAACTGAAAAAGTCCTCACTTTGGAGTGGGGATTCTTGAGACATCCTTTGTAGAACTGTATTTTGTTGAACTCTTCAACAACTCTAAGGTTTCCTCTATTGATTCTCATTCCTGAAGATTTTAGTCCAGTCACAGCAGCCCATACATCACTTGTGATGACCATCTCTACACCTTTTACATGTGAAACAAGTGAGTCACCATTAAAATGAAGGTTAGTGTAAAATACCTTTACCAAATCTGGATATATGTTCCTAGTGAGCTCTAGGAATCTTTTCAATCTTTGCTCCTTGAGAATACTTCTCATAGAATCCAGCTTTTGCTGTTTCATCCAAGTGAAAGAGACCACCTTGGGTGTGTTCACACTCTTTCAAGTAGATACTCTTTTACGAGATCAACATCACCTGAAAACCATCCTTACATTTTTCCATTGCTCTTAACACCTCTAGATTTCATTCTCTTAGCTAAGGGAGGAGTTCCAGCCATTGTCTAATTCAAAAGAAATTTATGCAGAGAAAGCTTTTAGAGTAAAAGAGAAGAATAACCGGTTGTGTGTGTGAGAGAATACTGTAGTTGTTTGTGCTTATTTTATAGCTAAAAAACCTGGTCAAAGCTGGCTGTATTCAACACAGAAAACGAATCAAATCTGAACCATACAGCTGACATTGTCAGTCAAACTAGAAAGGTACAAATTTACATGTGATTTTCACTAAACATTAAAGGCAGTTTTGATTTTCAAGATTTGGAGGAATCTGAACTTTAATAGCGGATACAACAGGTGTAAATTGTATTCAAACAAGCAATCAATGCAATATTGACCACAAACATCACTGGGTTTGAACAATACATCATACAAAGAGTATAATCAATGAATTGAATTTAAGATTGATTAATAAAGCAAAGAAGGGAGATAAGTATTTATTCTATTGAGAACTCGTGCAGATTTTGACAAACAATCCTAAAATCCATAAAACCAATTCTAACAAAAGAACCTGCATCCATGAAAGCCAATTTCAACATATTCTTCATTATGGAAAGAAAGTTTGTTGTTGTTTTTCCCTTTTGCAGTCATTCTTCAAGCACAAAAGTAATTATTGGCTGCCAAGGATACCTACAAGAAAAGATTAAGAAGCGAGATTTGGTCCCCTTATGAATTTGGGTGCAATGATGTTAGTAGAAACCTTAGGAACCTTCAAAATCTTAGGAACCATTTTAAAATACCCTTGGGAACATAAACTTTTCTAATTTTACGGAATCTAACAAAGTGACCCTTTTTTCATGCAGTAGAAACAGTAAACAACCGACTGTTTCGACTTTTTAACCGATTGATTTTTCGTGAGGTTTGAAAAAGATTATGAAAAACTACAATTTTTGCTTTGTGTGTTAAAACACAAACTTGATTTCCCAAAAACACACTGTTGAGATGCTAAAACATTCTCAAAATTTGATTTCCCTTTTGAAATAATATCAACATTTTTCACAAGGTATAAAACTTTCTCTTGAAGGGTTTTACAATTTTTAAAGCAACTTGAATCACAATTGCAAGAGGAGCTTTTACAAATCAGTTCAAGATTTTCAAAATCAGCATTTGTATCAAATCATTTTCCAAAATTGTGATTTTCTCTTTCAACTTGTTGTTTTCACTTTTCAATCGGTTATTTAAAAGGGCTAATCTTTTAGCTTCTTCATAATTTCTTGAAAAGCATTAAGAAGTTGAAATAATTTTCACAATTGTTGGAAGAAGATGTACTTACTTGGTTTGATCCAGTTTCTTTCTTTGTCATAAGACAAACCTCCCTTTTGGATTCTGAAGAGAAAGATTCAACAAAAAACTCTTCCTTGTCCATTAAGTCACTCATTGAATTCTTGTGCCATTTCTCAAGTGTATCCCACATTTCCTTAACTGAGATACATTATGAAATTTTGAGCAATTCATCAGAATCTAAAGCAGAAACAATAATATTCTTTGCTATACAGTTAAGATGTTCTTTAGATGACGCAAAATTAATTTCAGGCATATGCATATAGGTATTATTTGAAATAACATTTCAAATGTCCTTATCTAAGGATTGAATAAAGAACTTCATTCTTATGCACCAAATTAGATAATTTTGACCACAAAACAGAGGTGGTTTATTCAAAGAAGCACCTTCCCCAAAAGACATTTTATCAGCCATCAAAAAAGATTTTTCAAAAAACAGAAACAAAGACTTGAGTAATTTTCAAGAACCTAGCTCTTGATGCCAATTGTAAGAATTGATGGCTTAAACAAGAGGGAGGGGGGTGAATTGTTTTATCAAAGATTTTCGCAAATACTTGCTTCAGAATGAATCCTTAATAAACAACTTAGATAAGCGCTTAAGGAAGGCAATCAAACAATCTAACAAAACAGTTATAAGAATTTCAACCGGTTAAAGTCACAGTTTAATCGGTTGTTTATAGCGGCGAAAATATCAAACAGATTATAATAGAGAGAGAGATAAAGAGATTCACACAAACAAATTATACTGGTTCACTCAACCCTGAGCTACATCCAGTCCTCAGAACAACCTCTGAGTATTCCACTATGTAATCAATCACAGATTACAACTACACACCACAAAGAGGTGACTTTCAAACCCACAAAGCCTACTCACCCCCTTTGCAACACTTCACACCTCAAGCCATAACTCCACTAACTTTATAGGATTTGACCAAAACTTACACAGGTTTATCAAAGTACAATTTCAAAAAACTAAGCAAGAATAGAAAACACCTGGAATTACAAAACTGATCTTGCCGGTGACTTGTCTGTTGAAGGCCCCGCTACGTCTAACTCCGCCTTCCGTAAGTCAGTGAACAAGACCACCAAAGAGTCGTGTACTCTGAATCTCTATGAGACTCGTGCACTCTGCGAATGCTCTCTCTTCTCTCTGTGCGTAAACTAGACCCTTGTCAGTATCAAAACGTACCCCTGTAACAACGTGGAATGCCTTTATATAACCTCCTGCGCTCCCACGTTGTTCATGCACGAAGTAACTTAGCGTGTTTCTTTGGTTGGATGTCTCGTGCAACCTTTGCGTAGGTACCAGGTGCGACTTGGGCAAGCGCGCATACCAGGTACTACCTAACGCATGGACTATCACCTCTGTCCTGCCCCGTGCACGTTACGGGCCGAGAGGGGTTCAATCACCGACCGACTGGCTTCCTTGGACCACTCTCATTCATGGTACCGTAGAACGCATAACCTCTCCGATCTCTGATCTCCTCCTGACCACCGATCTTCGCCTGATCACCCTCTTCAAGACACATCAGCTTCCCTGGCCCACATGGCCCACCAAGAACGGCCCACGTGGCCCACCAAGAACGGCCCACGTGGCCATCAGTTGCTGACGTCATCCCAAACCTATGACCGACCGGATCAAAAACCAAAAGCTCTATGATCAGTTCGTGCACCAGAGCAAAGCTTTAACAACAATCTTGCTAAACTTTGAAAAAATTCTTTCAAAAACGAATCTTTAAACTCTCTCTTGATTCTATAAGACTGCGTTAAACATGTATATAAAACATTTGAAAGAAGGATATATTTATAACATTTGAAATATAGCTGTTTAAGGCAACATAACAAAGTCAAATCAGTTTTGTTCTCATTTAAAACAGTTGAAACAGGTTTTCAAAAAACTGTTAGCAAATCACTCATTTAACCGGTTTGAACCACGATTTAATCAGTTGAATGGGTAAGGTGGTTACATAACCAATTCAAAAAACAGTTTCAAAACCTCATTGGAAGCTAAGTGACAAAGAACCGATTGTCTCGAAAATTCAACCGGTTGTTTTCCCTTTGCATGGAAAAACACTTTGTTTCTTTTAAAATTGATTGATCAAGCTTTGTGTAGGAATTAGAACTAATCTTAACAAAGATTCTAAACATTCTAATGTAAACCCAAACCCAGAAAGAAGCACAACAGCACATCTTCAGGCTTCATGTGGATTTGACACATCAAAGCTCCCATGTTCAACACGACTATGTCTCGAGAAGGAGAAGGGTTGGGTAGAGGATCTTGGGCTTGAGAGGAAGGCACGCGGCCACCTGAGGCAGAGTACTCAGTAGGTTCAGCAGCAGTCTTTCGCCTCTTCTTGAAGACTAGCCTAGAGTAGGTTTCTTCATCATCAGAGGGGGCGACCTTAGCCACGACCTTGAGCTTCAGATCCTTAGCAGGAGAAGTTTGGCCAGCAACCTTCATCTTCTTGGCCCTAGCCGCCAAATCTTTCTTGTTGAGTCTGAGCATATTGTCTGCAAGAGAACAAAGGTGGATCAACAAGCAAGCACACAAGTTAATATCAGTAAAAACAAGAGAATTAAGGATACCAATGTACGCCATAAGTCCCATTGGGGAGAACTCTTTGCTTATGAGGGTGGCGGTGTCAAAGACCACTTTCAAGATAGAGAAGAAGAGGCGCACCTCTCGTTCTCGTTGGGGCATCTCATCCAAGAATCTGACGCCTTGGGATCTCGGTTTCTCAGTCTAATACAAGGGGAACTCATCTAGAAAAGTTGTGTCCTTTTGGTTGGATTCAATATAATTGAACACTTGAAATCATGTGTTTGGAACTTTAAACCTACTTCTACTAAAAACAAGTTTCTAATTACTTTACAAACTTCACAATTAAAAGCAAGTAAGTAGAATCAAAACAAGAACTCCTAGAACACTAATGAACACAAGACTCAAAGGAAAAGGCAAGATCAACAAAAGACATAACAAAAAACATATTCAAAAGCGAAATAAGCCATGAATATAAAATGGCTGAATTTTTTTTTTGCAAGAATTAAAGGGCTGGAAAATAAAAAGCAAGAAAATAATGATAAGAATATAAAGGTAATTGAATTTAAAGACAAGAAAGTAAAAGTACTTGAATTTAAAGAGAAGAATTAAAGGTGCTAGAATGTAAAGAAATTGTAAAGTGCCGAATCAACTTAAGCAAATTAAGCATAAGAACCTAAGTTCTGATAACCACATGATGTGAGTTGATTTTAGGATTGTTCATTTAGGTGAAACTTTAGATTTATGATTGAGATTGTTATGCAAATAATAGTGAAAAACCTAAGAAAAATCCCCAATGGACATTAACTTAACCCAGCGGTTAAGTAGATGTTAAGGTTCATTTCACAAAGGCAAAAGGAAAAAGACAATTATAAGTAATGATGATGACAAGATAGGGTGTGGAATTAAGCATGGATAACCATTATAAAGACAATGACCGAATGAATAAAAGGAAACCAAAAGAAGAACATATTTATGAATTGAATGGAATGACAATGGAAGGAAAAGATAAAGGAAAAGAAAGCTTATGAGAAATGGATTTTGAGATGATGAGCACGCCACTTGGATGATGAAATGACTCCAAGATAAGTATTGGAAGCTGCCACTTGAGAGCTCTCAAAGTCTCACAAGATAAGACTAAAGACTAAGAGGAACAAGCCTCACTAGCATTCTCACACAAAATGTATAGAGTAACTTTTCTCTATTTCATTCAACTTGTCAAATACACTTGATCCTGCCGGCAACTTGAACGTGGGTGAATCGCTTTGTAACACTTTCTGCCCTGTCTTCGCGACTGTGTCTCCTGAAGAATCACCTTCTGAACTCTCTCTCTCTCTGATGGCTTCAAGATGTGACCTGCAAAATACACAGACGGCGCCTCTGGCGGCCGTTTGCACTCCGACGATCAAGTTAGTTCAACAGAACCACCAGAAACTGGAAACTTAGTAAAATGTGTGTGTGCAAAACTTGCACTCTGTTTTTCGTCTCCCCCTTCACTCTCACCCTGATCCTCTCTTTTATCTCTCTTTCCCTGCTTCTGGGCATAGCAGAATTCTGTTATGCTTTTCTGGCATGTGTCAGAACCCTGTTATGCTTTTCAGAGAAAGCGTACCTTCAGAATCAGCAGTGGGGAGCGTGAGAGCCTGTGCATGTCTGCGCGTCTCTGCGCTTGGCTGCGCCTGTCTGTACCTTTAGTGGTACAGAGTGCTCTTTTGTCTGGACCGCACCCCTCTCAAATGATGACACGTGGAGGCCTGCAACTCACATCTAACCACACACGTGTCACTTACTGGAAGGGCTCTAGCGCTTCTCTTTGTGTGCCTAAGTTACACCCTTGCGGAGTAACTTAGGATGTTTCTCTTATCTGGGCAGATCGCATACTCCAGGGAGAACGTCGGGTGTGGCTGGTCTAGGCACACTCACCAAACGTTGCTCCCTGCGTATACAGCTTACCCTTCACGGTGCCATGCACGTAATGGGTTGAGGGAATCATCAACCACTGACTGGTTTACTAGTTCCCTCAGGCCACTCTCGTGCACGATTCCCTGAGGTGTGCTCATGCGAGATCCATGCGTAACGCTCTCGCTGGGAACCTCATTCCCAGTTTAACTGCGTGTAACACGAGACCCCGATGACAATACCCCGATGACTGATCAGTGTTTATCTGTTTCTCGCGTTCTGCCTCCAGGCGCGAGCCCGGGAACCGTTCTGCTGGTGGTCACTTGGCTACTGACCACCGATCACCATTCTGGGTGATCTGTCCCCCGACCTCTCTGCCGCCTGATCTGTCGGTGGTAACTTGGTTACTGACCACCGATCACCTCTCTTGGCGATCGTCCCCCTACCTCTCTGCCACCTGGTCCACGTGTCACCCTGCGAGTGGTCCACGTGGTTCTCTGATGCTGACGTCATCGACTATCGATGACCGATCGGATCACAAGCCCCCCAGTCTCGAGTCGAGAACTCGTTCTCAGCGAAGAGACTAAGTGGTCGTGCCCTCAGTCCACGTGGCAAGTGGGGCCGCCTCACGTGCCACCTCACGTGCTGCTTCTTTATCGTTTGGACTTCCTTTCTTAATCTCGCGACACGTGGCCCCATCAACGGCCAGCGCTGTGCGTCGCTAGCGTTTCTTTCATTCAAATTGGCGCGCCTTTCCACTGTTCCTTCATCTTCTTCATTTGACTCCCAAACTCTCTGCGAACTTCTCTTCTGCGCACCCATCTTTCTTCAAATTCTCTGTGATCCTAAACTCTTGCGATCATTCAAAGGTATGGTTTTCTTTTCGCTGGCCCCTTTTTGGCCATCTTTACCAATTGTATTTATCATTCTAGTCATCATGCATCCATCTTCCCTGTTTTCTTCTTCTCAACCCGCGCTAGGGTTTTTCTCATGTTTCCGCTTTGACTTCTGCCTCCCCTTCTTTCTCCTTTACCTGGGCATTTCTTCCTCATTCCCTCTCTCTGTTTTTCACCGAACCATCCATCACTCTCTCCCTTTCTATTTCTGACCCTTCGTTTTCCTCCATTGCAGCTATCTCTCGATGGCTCGCTTGAAGCAGACCGCTCGTGTCATTGCCTCTTCTTCTGGTGCACAGCCCTCCGCGAGTGCACCAGCTTCGCCACCGCCTGT